>NW_027045464.1:0-180717 GCF_025399875.1 Dalotia coriaria
ATGTATATTAAGCCCGAGCCGTTTATTGCCAATTCGATTCGATCATGTCTATTTTGCGCCATTAATAAACAAACATATACTGGATGCAATAAAGTATTCAAATAAACTTTAAATCTATTAATTATTAAACTGAAAATAAAAACACACCAAGAGTAAATCCGTTTAATCCGACTGTATTCTTGATCTGACTATAATAAACGCATATGCCAAGTATCCGATTAGTCATGGGAAACAATTAGTGTTTATGCGAACGTCAAAATTTTACAATAGTTTCCCCATTTTTTTCTTATATCGAACGTGTTTTCATCTACTTGGTGATGATTATATGCTGTTTTTATTACAATAAATAAATGAATTTCAAAAGATATTTGAGTCATTTATTCAATGATTTCATCTTATTGTTTACCGTGCGTCGCCATTTGTAGTTTGGTAATACCATAAGCGCAAAAAGCAATCTCAAACGAAATATAATTGTTCATAATCTCACACCTACACTGCAGATAATGTTAATTTTCATGTTCTTAATCGTTTATTTCAGGGTTGCAAGTCATGTTTGATGCAATTCCGATGAATCGACTATTGAAAGCCAATCGTCCATTTATTTTTATGCTTGTTCATAACAGACACGCACCGTTATTCTTTGGGAAACTTTCAAGCACGAAAATATAACCCCGACCAAAATAGAAGTAATATTCCTACATAAGTTTTAAATATTAAATAACATCTAATTCTAAATCTAATTTTAGTTTCGTTACTAACACGTTGTCAATAATAAAATTTGCTTTGTAGTTGCTTAGTAGATCGTATTCTAATCCTGTAACTTTGAAATTTATTCCAGGCATTATGTTTCGTCCACCAATTCCTGGGCCACCACCGATGCGTTTTAAATTTAGGGCTGACCACCCTTTCACTTATTATATTAGCTGGAACAACGAATTGCCTATTTTCAGTGGCAAATTGAATCGAATTTAAACTTGTTATCTGATGATAATCTTGTAGAATTAATCTACATACAAAAATAAAAACTTATTTCATGGGGGATATTATTTGAAATCAATTCACGACGATCAGCAATCATTATGTTGGTTTACTGCAAAACTGTAATATAGGTTTGTCATTAGTTTTTCTTCTCGTTCCACATTTGGATTACAAAGTAAGTATTGTGTAAGTATGTGTAAATACATGTTAATGGCCTTTAGAAACTAATTTATTGCCTGCCAACCCATGCGCCATGTACGCAGGTGCTTGAGTGGCTTGCGTAGTAAAGTAGATAAAACGGCAAATATTATGTAATCAGAAATTATCTAATCACTAACTCAATACATGCAGGTTACGCACATAGGTCATAACGTACTTATGGAAATATTTTCATTCAATAAACAACCAAACATTTTCTTTACTTGTTTTACAGGCCACGCGATGCGCAGAATGGCATTCAAGATGCCGGTTATTGTAAACCAGTCGTTCATCTTTTACATCAATAAAAAGTACATGAAAATGATCGCAAAACAACCGAAACGTCATAACATCATACTGTTCGCAGGCAGAGTACTGAAACCATGATTAAAACTCTGTCAGGCAAATGACTGTGTTGATTGATATACATATATTTATTTTATTATAGCACACAAAACTTTTAACTTTAAATATTTTTGATTCTGCACCAACGTTGCAATTCTGCAATAAAACGATCACAACGTGAAACTTATTTTCTGTAAATGCCCATAACAATATAAAACGTTTTGTTACACCTTCAAATACTGATTAGGAAAACTAGCACGCAGTATCAACACTTCTCAAAACCTAAGTAACAAACTATCAACAAATTCAACAAGTATATAAACATCACTCGAGCAGAAAGAAACTATCTGTAAGTACGAATATGTTACCACTGGACCTCGCCTACAGCTACTCTCTATACAGGTATAAAAATAATCTTTTTAACTAGAAGTATAAACGTAATAACAAGTACTAATTCGTTAGTGGCCCGCCACCTTTGCGATGACTGGCGGAATATCCTCGGTGGTCTTCGACACCGGATTGTACCCCAGTAGTTCCGGGCAGGGTATCTCGCCGGATTGAATACCCTTGATGGTTTTCAAGAGATCATAGTTAATTTCGTCCGTTACTCGTGAATCTTGCCTGAAGAGGGTGAAAAAGTGACATTAAAACTTGAGAAATATTATAAAATGATCAAAAATTACTCGTAGTTGGGATGTCCGGTGACAAACTGTCGAATCCATGTAGCAGTGGTTAAAATCTCGCCGGACGCACGACGAGATATGAATTTCAAATATCGTTGAATTGTGCAATGTGTGTCGGCGTCTACATCCATTCCACTCAGATAATTGTTGATCAATGGAATTAAACCAGGGAATTCGCCATTCTAAACAAACGCATTTACTAATAAACTTGAAATTGTGAAATGTCTACAAATATGTACCTTTCCGTTAATAATTTCGTTGACAGTCATTGGAGTATAAACGTCGGTGGAAGCAGCGCTTGCTGCCGCCGCTTCCTGTGGTTCACTACTTTGTGTAGCGGCAGTTTGCATTGAAACATCCCTTCGGAACCAAAAGTGTTCGGCTAGTACGGCGTTTCGCTTCTGTGCTTTCTTCATATTCTCGTCCACCTTGCTAATAGGGATGAGGAAGTTTAACTTGAACGAAAGAATAACTCTCGTCACCAATACCACAAAACAAACAATCGCAGCGTTCTCAAAGTCCGTAATCTGAATTTCACACGGCCGGAACTCCACACGCCATCCAATCGTTGAATTCGGAGGTGGTGGTTTAAATCTCAGCGTTTGCCAATTCGTTGATTGAATATTCTATTAATAAACATATTGTTAATACAATTTTTTATGCATAACCATGTTTGTGTTACTAACCTCAAAATGGTCCGTATCCTGTTCGTCATTTTGATGAACCTTCTCACTAAACAATGAAATTGAATCACGAATAAACAAATGCGCAATATGCTGCGCTAGCAAATGATCAATATCATGATCCCGTAACTTCTTATAAACTTTCTCATCATAAATCAGCGGAACATCATTGAATTTATCACCCTCTGGAGAAAGGTAAGAATCAATCGAATCAAAACGTGATTTATTAATCACAAAACGATTTGATTGTAACGGACGTAAACCACGCTCCTCATCTGTGCGATCATCGACCGAGCTGGCAATAATGTTCCAACGACAATCAATATCAGCGACAAACCCACGATGAAGCGGAGACGCCGCAGTTAAAGCCAACTGTAGATAAAAAGATCAAATTACTTAGACGCATTAATAATTCACTGGTTTTGTAAATATGTACCATGATCGGTGCTAGCGGAGTAAGTTGATCGTACAGTGTTCTCGCTTCGTTGATATTACACGCCTGGAATGTGAGCTGCAGACAACAACATCCCATCCCGAAACCCATGGCGTCCATATAAATATGATCCGGACGTGCGGCTTTGTCCTTTTTGTGCGAATCATCAATTGGGATCGGCGTGCGCTCGTCGCGGTAAACTGTAAAGAAACGCAATTAATACAAATACGCTCAAGGCCGGAACGCCGGGAGATTAATTACTTGGTATGTTAATGGCGACCTTTTCACCTCGTCGCTCGCGAATATTGCGCGACAGCGTCGCAAAACGTGGATGGCCGGGGAAAATGGCGCCATCAGGGAAAAATAGCGAACGCGTTGCTCCCGAATGGGGAGTTGCTTTCACTGGCGGGTGTGAGAAGTTTTCACAACCAAGTCTGCAAATTAATTAAGAAAATTAAAATTAAGAAATTATTTTTAAACTGTTTACAAATTGACATAGTTTACATCCGGCTATGCAATTAGTTTTGTAGATATGCAATTTCATCAACATGTTATATGGAATGCAATAATTGTTTATGCAATCCACGAAATATTTGCATGTTTAAGTGGAGAACTAAATACGAATTATACTACAATATTGACATAATAAATGTTTGTTTGTTTTTGTTTCTTACCTTGGAAAACTAGTTATACTAAGAATAGCTTCACCATCTTTAAGTAGCTCCTCCACTTCCTCCCTTCTGTACCTCATGTTGGCCTCAACAATGTTGAAATGTGCCAACATGCCTCCATATGGTTGACCTGGAGTGCCTTCCACCATGTAGGCACCATATTCTGGCCGCCACAAGGACTTCACACCCTCAGGATCAGCCTCCTCTTTGATTTGAAGTGTGCTGAGAATTTCATGCGCCCTCAAGCACACCTTTGCAGTGCGCTCTTTATCGTCGAATGTTACAAGAATGTATTCGATTTCGTCACCCCATTTCAAAACGTCGCCTTGCCGGTCTTTCAGTCGCTTGTATAAATTAATAAACTGAATTATCCCATGCTCACGAACGTGCTGTGACAACTTCTTCGTCTCCTCCCAAGTCATAGGTTGACCCACAGACAAAAGACCCATTTTTATTTAAATGTCTGAATGATTCGTGTTCAATAATTAATTTATAACGCGTACGATACAAACATTCGGCGCGTTTGTCAATTTGAAGGTTATGCACTGTCGCAAAGCGAAAATCGTTACAAACCTTCAAGTATACAACTATTGCACAATATCGCGTTGTATTTACACTACGAGATGAATAATCTATTTCACAAGGAACGTGTTCAATGTTTAAGCAACACTTGAATGGTCAAACTTATTGTCATTGATTGTAGAGCGTGCCGCGAACTAACTGCGAACAAGGTTGTCGAACACGTACTGACTCGATACGGCGATGTTTCGTGATATTTAAACGTTAGCTGATTACCGAGTAAAAACTGTAATTAGAATGAAAAAATTGTTCATTAGCGTACGAACAGATATGAATTAGAAAATTGAACGAAACGAACGCGACGAGTGCGCCGGCAACTGTGCTCGCGCGGAGTCGGGACGCACGCTCTTTCTATAACAAGTTATTCGATTACATCATGACTAATTTATGCATTTTTTCAACAATTTGAGTCCTTGACGAGTTATTACTCAGCACATTGTACCTACTTACAGCGCTGTATCGCTTGTATCGTTCTCGAATTTCAGCTGTTTTGCACTATCATTACTGCTTATCTTAAACAAAACACCAAATACTCTCGAATTGCGTTCTATTAATACCGAACGGTCATTCATAAACCTATGTAGATAATGAATAGACAAAATAAATATCAGGAATTTTAAAAATCACAGGTAAATCATTCACCAACGATTCAACGCTGTGGATTGGTCGAATCAGCTGACAACCGACAAAATGTCAAAAGTGTCAAAAACACATGATTATTTCTGAATGTTTCAGATTGTCGCGTGTATATAAACAAAAATTGTCGACTACAGGCGTGCTTAAAATCGCTTTTCGCAATGAATTTATTGCATCAACACCAGACGCGCCGATAACAAACAAAGATTACCGCCGACATGTTATCCCAGCCACGACATAATTGGGCGTTTACATATTATGCCAGTTTGTTGCTGAACATTATTCAACACAATTGAAAAATGACTCACTTTAATAACAGTGAAGCCGTGGCGCAGTAACACAAAGTATGTCGCTGCAGGAAGATAACAGCGCGAAACATCAGCAATTGTTGCGCGATCTCAAGACGACTGTTGAAGGGTTGCTTAATAGCCAAGCAACCTACCTGTGGAACATTTATGGGGGTCTCAATAGACTACATGTTGATTTAGAGAAGATATTCAAACACGGGTGTCGTGGAACAGATGTAAATGTAAGTTTACCAGATGGTAACTATTTATATTAGGTTTATAATTTAATTGATGTGAAAATATTTGTCTGAAAGTGAAAAATTCAAATTTTGCCAAGCATTGGAAGACATTATCAAATAAAAAATAACTTATGATCTCAAATTAATTAAATTAATATAATAGGGAGATAAATAATATGCATGACTAGTCATTTTTTTTTTTTAATTACTTAGTATTATTTTGTCAAGATAAACAAAAGTTATAGACCAAATTATTTTATCATTTATAGTTATTAAATTTTATATAGAATCTAATTCTGATTGTGTGGTTGTAGCATAATAGATTTGTTACTAAAGTAAAACACATTTTTTTTTAAATAGAGTTGGGATTATTGGCCATTTATCCAAGGTTTAGAATGGCTCCAACCAGATGTAATGAATACTTCTTTCAGCATTGAATCAGAATGCAAAAATAATCTCCCGTCACATGTGAAAAACGACCGAGCATCAATCTGGCTCTACCGAAATATAGAAAATCACTCTCTATCGCAAAAACTATGCTGGTTGCTCTCTGATAAGAACCACGTTCAACAATGTTACAGAGAACACGCTTTTCTCTGCAGCACAGAATATGCTGAAGCCACTCTATACTGTCTCAAAGCAGTAGAACTGAACCAACCCAGCCTTATATCTGAAATAAAACCCAAATTATTCGTAGCAAAGAATAGTAATTATCACCGCGTGCATCGCAGGTGTTCGTCTTTCCCTGACTCACATTTAAAGCGAAAATTGTCCAATCGAGCAATGTTTGATGCTCTTGAAGAGAATAAAGAAAAAGAAAAATCAAATGTAACACGAATAGTTTCTAAGCTTAGATCGTGGAACAGCATGCCAAATCTAGTTAATAATTGTCCAAAAATACGAAATAGATCTTATACAACCAACACGAGTCCGTCTACGCCATTGAATATGAATAAACAAAAACAACTGAAGCCTGTCAAGTCTGTAAATAGCAAACATATTTTAATAGACTGTAATATTATTGAACACACACCGCCGGAGAGTACGTCACATAATTATCTACAAGCATCAGCCAGTTGTAGTAAACCACATAGTTTGGGATCATCAGGTCCTGAATTTAGCCTGCTTGGCACAATTGCTGGGATATCGGGTGAAAAAGACATAAGAAATCTGCCAAAAAAGACTTTTATTGAAGATGGTGGATTGAGTGTAATGCCAATGGCAACCGGTTACTTTCCAAAACCTACTAAAGGGCAATCGTTGACGTCCTTTTTGATATCAAGTGAACAGTCACGAGGTAATGCTGAATTAGATCGAGAAAACGCGCATTTTAGTATTTGCGAAGCTGTCATTGCCGCGTTCGAGCAGATTAAATCGAGCAAGGAGTTAAAATTATCAGAAGAACAACAAGAAGAAAGCGATGAAGAGATTAATCACTTAAAACAGAGGATACGATTAAGAAGAAGGCAGAAAATTGAAGAAAAACAGAGAAGATTATGGGCAAATTCATTAAGTGATGCTAAAACTGACAGTAAGTCGCTGTTAATCACATAATAACAAAATAAAATAAATAACAATTTAATTAATATTTGTAAAGCAACTACTGAAGTTAGTCCTGCATCGATTTCGTCTTCTGGAACATTTTCGGCAAGTATATCATCATCAGATGATGATGACTACTTTCAGGTGGACGAAACCTCGAATCTACAGGACAATACAGGATTGTCTATGTCAATGGCATCACTTTATTCAGATGCGGATATAATGAAACGACCCAGAGGCGTACCCGACGGTGCGTCGGACGCTTTATCAGCGGAAGGAGTGGCGCTATCGTTGATTAGTAAATTTAGTGACAAACAGTTGCCAAGGTAATGTTTTTTATGCATTTTTAGGAATTAGCACTCCATGTATTTATTTTAGAGCCTCAGATTTAGAATGGTTAATATCTGAAGAAGAAGTACCACAGGCATTGCTCCCCCTCCCTAAAAGTTGGCCTGTAAATCCTGATGAAAGTGAGAATGAATTTTCGACTCCTTTGCGTGGAACTACCGAATGGGCACCGCCGAGACCACAAATTATTTTTACAATGCATCCAATGCCTTGGTAATATAAAATTGTAGTATAAATAAGTACAGCTGAATCTAAATATTATTTTTAGTCGTAAGACAATCATGGAAAAACAAAACTACCGCTGTGCTGGATGTGGCACACGAGTTGCGACGAAATATGCAGCGAAATTTCGTTATTGCAACTATCTCGGTAGATATTTTTGTACAGGGTGTCACACGAATCAAGTTGCGATTATCCCTGCTCGCGTTATTCACCAATGGAACTTTACTAGGTTTGTGAAATAATAATTAACGGGGATAAATTAAATATTATTTTTGATTAGGTGTTCAGTATCGTCGTTTTCTTACCGTCTGATAGAGCAAATGCACACGGATCCACTATTTAGAGTATTTCAGCTAAATCCAAAGATTGGTAAACTATCTAGAAATATGGAAGTTTGCAAAAAGTACCGGTTGGGATTGATGTACCTCAAGGATTACATTTTGACATGTCGACTTGCAGAAAAGTAACGTATTTAAAAAAAATATTCAATCGCTATAGTTATCTAAATGTTCATTCTAGTATTCAAGATTTGATAAGAAGTGAAGAGTCCTACCTAAGTAGTGATCCGGATATTTACTCTTTGGAGGATTTAATAATGATTAGAACTGGTGAATTGAAGAATAAGTTGAAATATATTGTAGAGGTTTGTTGTCGCCATACCAGTGAGTGCGAGGTGCGTTATTGTATTTTTATTGAAAGCATGTGTATAAATCGAATTGTTTGTTTATAGTTATGTTTAGCAAGAGGATTTATATGTGAAATTTGCAAATCTGCAGAGGTTCTGTTTCCATGGCAAATGAAAATTGTTTCGAGGTGTGCGCAGTGCGGCAGTTGCTTTCATTCAAAATGTTGGAATAAAGTGGACGCACCATGTGCACGATGCTGTCGCAGGTTAAGCAACTAATTCGAATTTATTGTTACAATATTTTTTATAAAAATATTGAGCGGTTATGCCATGTCTCGCAGCGGGCAAGAGTAAATAAATTTATAATTGTATATAGAACATGGACTATATTTTGATACCATCAAATGTCGGGAAGTGCCCATAAATTGATCTTCGATTTCAGCAATTTTTCTTATTTTTTAAAAGTTCTTGTGGAAAATGGTCTGTATCTTGCGTTTGCCTGGCTCGGTTTTTGTCATTTTTGAAAAGTAGCGGTGGGAAATGGTTTGTATCTCGCATTTCCTTGACTTGATTTTAATGGCATGAACTACATTCAGCCACCCTGAATGGTTGTGGTAGTACCCATAAATCACTTTCAAACTTCAGCAATTTTTGACATTTTTGAAAAGTTGCAGTGGAAAGTGGTCTGTATCTCGTGTTGCCTTGACACGATTTTAATTCTGTTCGCATTAGGTGATAGAAGAAGACTTCTTTAATCTTATGAACTACATTCAGTCACCTTCAATGGTCGGGAAGTGCCTTTAAATCACTCTCAAACTTCAGCAATTTTTGTCTCTTTTTGAAAAGTTGCAGTGGAAAGTGGTCTGTATCTCGTGTTTCCTTGACACGATTTTAATTCGGTTTGCTTCAGGTGATAGAGGAAGAGTTCTTTAATGGGATGAACTACATTCAGTCACCCTCAATGGTCGGGAAGTACCCTTAAGTCACTCTTAAACTTCAGAAATTTTTGTCATTTTTGAAAAGTTGCGGTGGAAAATGGTCTGTATCTCACGTCCTGACTCGATTTTAATACTTTTGAGTATCTGTAAGTATTAAATTAATCTCAATTATTTTTGTCATTTTGAAAATATTTGGGCCTTGTGATTAAAGATTTCCAGTTGGGCGCTGTAGAAATTTTGCCTAGTGCGCTAGTAGTACCAAAAGAAGCGCTGCTTTCTATGCATCCATAGTAAAGATCTTTACGCGCGAGGTATGGAAACATTTTTTTGTCGCGTTCAGCGACCTATCGCGCAATACTGATAGTGATCTCGTGTTGTCGCAGTTGGCTGTATGCATTTTGCTGCACACGCAGTCAGTGGCGGATTATGCTTCAGTGGGGCCCTAGGCGCAAATCAAGTTTGGGGCCCCTAAATCCGAAAATTTTCAAAACGGTTATTAGCCCAGTAAAATTAATAGTTTTAGCGTACGCGCGCCGCAAAGTCTACTTCAACATTCGTTTGTGCCAAAAACTCATTTCCACACCACCATGAGGTAGAGTACGTGGCGCGTTTTTTTTTTATCGTGGTATCCCCAGTAGGCTTAATCCACACGCACTATTCCAAAATTTAATGGATTATCTTCCGATTCGCTCTTCGCGATGGACCAGGTGTTGTGCGTTAATTGTTTTCAGGACCGATCGAAATATCACAGGTAAAATTTTCTGCCATACTATCCGCGATGGGATTATCGTTTTCAATGCTATCTTGGTTCTCGAGTTCATCGTACGTGTGCTCAAAAACGGTAATCGTATTTAAATACAAATTACAAATTTTCTTTTCTTGTCTTCTCTTGGGCAAAGATTTCAATAATTTTGTCGTACTTTAGTTTTTTAAAAATATCATTTTCTATGAACATTAATGCGAAGTCATTTAAGTGCTCTTGTGAAAGACTATTGCGCAGATAGTTTTTGACTCGTTTTAAAACTGAAAATGTCCTTTCTCCACTTGCATTAGAAACGGGCAAGGTCAAATTTGCAGTATTGTGTGTATATTTGGAAAAGTTGATTTTAGACCATTACTTAATGTTGCATACATTTCATGTGGATCCTTAATATTTTCTTCTTGTATGTATTTTAGAAAATGAGTTAACTCATCAGTGAAATATTCTGGCTCAATATCTTTTTCATACTTAAGACAATAATCGCTCTACACAATTATTAGTCTCAACACGGCTTAATTTTAAATCAAAGAACATTTTAAAATCGTTAAGAACTTTCATATAGACATCGCCCCTTCGAGTAATTTCTGATGTTAATACATCACATACAATATAAAAAATGTTGACAATAAAAAAATTTCTTTACGAAAATGCTGTATCATTTTTGTTCGTTTCATCATATGGATATTTGCGTTTTCTTTGTCTCATTTAGCCTCCTCTTCAACAGTTTCGAAATTATTTCTGACCTCTGTTATAAATTCGTTTAATGATTTTAATAAACTAACACTATTAAGAATATTTGTCTTTGGTTCCTGTAAGTATTTGCTGGTAATTTCGATTCTCTGTAGGAGTTTGTCCCAGAAAATTGTTAACAGTGCCGTCTCAAATTGATCGAACTCTTTTGATAATTTTTTTGCTTCTAATTTTGAAATTGGTTTTCCTTTTTTTTTTCATTGATACCTAATTGAGTCTTAGGGCTAAAACAGCGTCAGCTCTTGCGGCAAATCGTGTATCAATTATTCTCTTGATACTTATAGAATTCTTAACCTTCATGCATTCAGTTAAAATATTCCACCGTCTTGTAGATGCAGCGAAGAAAGTTATATATTTTGCAAAAACATAAAATACTGTAATGCTCCAGAACAAGATTCCGCTGTAGTATGCCCAGCCAAATTTAAAGAATGACTTCCACATGGTATGAATTCAGCTGATTTGGAATGTTGTTTTATGCGTGCCTGTAATAATCCACTGTACTTGCCAGACATGTTAGCAGTGTTATCATAAGATTGGCCCCTACAGTTTGTGATATCTAAGCCATAATCATGTAACTTTCTAAGTACAATTTCTTCTAACGACTCACTGACCACTCTCTGTTTTTTTTTTAATCCAACTACCACCCCAAAAATCTAGATAAAAATTGTAGGAGAATAAACGTTGGTACAACGTGTTCCGCAGATGTGAAAAAATGATAGAAAGACGAAATAATTAATATTCCAAAAAAGAGAGTTACCCGCTATTTTACAACCTCAATGGAATATTCCTCAACTCATCTCCTCCACAGATGTTCGAAATTTAAAAAAATTGGCAATATACTACTCGCATTATAGCTACAACTTTCTAACGCAATATTCAAGAAAAGGTCACAAAAATTCGTGGCAGAAAACATCCAAATTTTATTTTAAACAGTTTGCCATAAAGAAATAAAATCGGAGATAAAAAGTTTTAAGTCAGCTATATATCCGTGACGGTTGCTTTGCGGACACGTGTGAAATGCCGTTTTGGACGCCAAGTGAAAACCAATACGCTATTCATAAAGGCTGAGGTCAAAACCAACTGATGAAGTATTTGTGGAATTACTATGTCTATATGGGACATATAAGTGCCAGGGGCCCCTCAGGCAGCCCCTCAGGCAGCCGGGGCCCTAGGCGCTAGTGCGCCTAGGCCGTAATCCGCCACTGATTAAAACCAAAAAAAGTTGGAAGTTAGTTAATATTTTTGTACGAATGGCCATATATTTATTGCTACTAAAATTTTGCCCTCACAACTGGAAGGTTTTAAAATGACCAATTATCATTAAGTAATTGGAAGGAATAAAATTAACGTGGTTTAACATTATGACGTTCAAGTACTGCGACCAATCGTGGCACGTTCATAGGCACGTGGTTTTTTTTAATTATATCAATTTTTAATTGTATATAATTAATTGAAAAACATTTTTTTGAATTTCGTAATAAATATCAAGGTAATTAATAATAAAGTTTTAAAATATAGAAAAAATCAATATATATATATTTTTTTCAAATTCCCAAATTGTACATGGTTGCAGCGTCTCTTGCTCTTGATGCCATATTCAGTAATAAGACAATACACTTGGGCAAATATTTGGACATTATTTTTATTTACGTATCAAAGATGATTAATTCAATCAATGCATGAAAAATTACAAAAACTATTTATTCAAACATTATTTTCGTTCTATCCACGTACTCCACATAAGCGTAAACAATATAAAGTGTCACATCAAACATCGAGATTAAATGTTAACACTTTTCTTGTCACTCAGTCAATTTCGGTTATTGGACATGCAACGCACCATTCGTGCATATATTCAATCAATATCGTGTAATATCATTACATTGTCAATGCGGATTACACCATCATTACATTACATCAACAAGTCTGTCATCTTGTTTTCAGCCCTCACTTGTCTCACCGAAAACGTGAGCAAGTGTAGCATCACGTCTTTCTTTTAATAATTAAATATTAATTACATTTAAAAACAGGTAAAAATAAAGACTAAAGACATATGTGCGCGTACGCAAGCGCGTTTTAGACGTTGGCACGTAGATGGGTGTCAATGGACAAATAAAATTAGAACAGTTCTTAACAGAAGTACATAAAAAGTGGCTAAAATACAGATTGAGATAATGGCCTTAAAAAATTACGCCCTCATGCTTTAAATTCTTCGGTATTCACTAACGGTGTTTTGGCTACCTCGAAGAAGATTTTGTGTGAGTATTTATTTCTTACCGTCATCAGCGCCTCTTTTGGCTTGCGGTGTAAATTGAGGTTCAAAGTGATGACAGTCTCCATTATTTCCTCCAACTTATAACCTATTTCGATGAGAAAACAATCGTTAAAAAATAGGCTCAACGAATCATTTTACTTTACGTACCCGTGTAAAACTCCAATGTAGGCGTCCATCCACTGACCCCTTTCATCTGCAGCGCCAAATATAAAGCGGCGGCGGCCATCTTGGAGTCAGAAATGCTAATGGTCGCGTAGTCCATCAACGAGTATTCGAGGATGAAACGAGCCAATGTCAAAATAGGCATGGTCAATTTTGCGGCCTAAAATATATTATACATATAATATTTTCATATTTTAAACGTTTAAATTGATTTAATACTGACCCTAGCATAACGCCTCAAAAATCGGTAACTGAGAGGAATGCCCAAGTCAAACTGGACAACCTTCAGTAAATTAATCTCCATCCGAAGAAGTTCTTTGCGCGTATACGCCCCATCGCAAATGTACAAAAAGTCATCAACCAAGGGCGGAATGCGCTCGTCATACTTGCTAGCAATAAACATTGCCGCCGCACCCACCAACTGCAGAACATCCTTGTTTACAGTTACCTTACTCAAATATAAATCCACCAACTTGACGCCCAAATAAAGCGTTTCGTGATTCAGTTCAAAACTCTCCTGAATCTCGACCATCCAATCGACAAGCAACGAGCGCATCCATCTTGTCAAGTTCGGTTGTCTCTCCATGTAGTCATCAGGCAAAAACGTGGGCTATAACATTACATATATAATAGATTTAAAGTTATTAAATTTATACAATTACTGCACCTCTCTACTTTTGAGATAATTGAATATGTCCATGGCATAGTGTGAGATTTGGAAAACATCATCCCAGTTCTCCTTGTCAAAATCGTTCACACCCTGAGGCACTTCGTGATTTCCCAAATTCAGATTGGCTTCCATTTGGTGTGCCACCATCGTTATGGACATCTTGTCGCGGCTCTCCGTCGATGCGTTACTACCCTTCCGGCCCATGCTACCCCGTGAAGACACGCTGCTGTTAAAAATTTATCAAATAACACTTCAAAGGCAGATTTAGTTCTACTTACATATCTTCCAGTGCAGAGGAATACAAAGAGTCATCAGTCTTTTCGAACTCATTACTCAAACGTGTTTTCACCTTATTTACAGTGATTTCCTTGAGGACTTCTTTTGGTTTCTGCGCTGTTTGATTCGGTATTAGTGGATGTACCACCTTCGTCGTTTGCCTAGTCTGCACTTTATGTGCTGGTGCCGGCGGCGGAGCCACATTTTCATTCTGTTTTGGTTTGCCAATCGTTTTCACCGATGGTAACACTTTCGACTGTACCATTACCTTTTTCAACAGAGGCTTTTGAATCTGTTTCGATTTGTTATCAAATGCCTTCAGTTTTTCAGCGTTGGTAACATCGCCGAAAGCGGAGCGTTTAGCAGCGGATTGTTTCGAGGGCGAGGCGTCTGCCTTCCGCTTGCCCTTAAGCAATGCATTGTTGTTTTGTGCTTTGCTGCGAGTGGTGACCCGAGTCGCGGGTAGCACCGGGATGATCGGGCGCATCGCCTTCGTGGGGGCCATTTTGTTTCTGTGTCACTTATTTAATAAATCTTGATTTTCTTTATTTATTTACGCCTGTACAAGCACAAAATACAAAATTGTAGTAATAGTTTAAAAAGTATACATAAATGGCACACAAAACGTGTACGTCAACCGACAACTTTAGAGGTGTTGTGTTGTGATTGTTTTGTCAGTGGTATTGTGATGTATAAATTAAAAAAATAATCCGAATTGCAACAATGCGTAATCAAGAACGCCGTGTCATAAGCAAGAACTGTATAAAACTGAGGCTAAATAAATTCAACTACTATTAAAATACAAATGCTCAATCAATGCTAATTAATAACTAAATATTTGCACAATTGATTAACAAATTTAATACTCATCAGTTTTTGCACTAGTTTAGCTTTGTCTTATTTGTTTTTATGTTTCTGATTATTCAGAAAGTACCACGAAAATAATGATGATCACAGCATCCGATGTATTAATGAAAAGTTTGTCACCTTCAGCGCGTTAAGAACGATAAAACCGAGTGATTGCTTCCAAGTATTTTGAAGAATGATAAAATAGATAAGTCGAGAATAGGTCAGGTAGACCAGGGGATTCGGGTTTCAAGCCGAAAATCACCGCCAGCACTGCAACATTGCAATAGTGACCCGCGTTTACCGCCTTTTCCACGCCCGTTTAACCGCCAAACACTAACCTCACACGAAAATCACGTACATTTCCCACTAACCACGCTTCCTCCTGATCTTTTCTACAAGTTTTCACTGTTTTCCGAGCATGTAAGGCCGCGAAAAGATAAAATACAAGGTAGATTACATCCGTAAAAAATGACCGTTACCCGCCATGATTGTTCACACGTTCGGCCGTGACAAAAATGCAAATATCTCACTTAAATTGAATAATGTGGAGTATAATTCCATCACTATATGAAAATAGATTAAATAAGGATTGTTCCTACCTTAATTTGTCCCCAATTATAGCCTCAATAACTCGTGAATAAGCGAAATAAAGTAGTGCTCGGAGACGAGCAGAAAAAAGTTCGTTGATCTCGGGCAGCAAGCTTGGTTTTGATTTCTGTCAGTTGTTTGAAACGAATGCGCTCGCGACTCGGGTAAGGCGCCACTGTCTAGCAGAACGGGACGCACGGGTAGGGGCTAGTGACGTAACCGGCTTTTAAAATATATATGCGCGCGCAGAGTTTGGTTGTGCCGCCGTTACGAACATGTGGTTTTGACACTTCGTCTTCGCATTGTTGCTGACCCGTTATTTGTGCGCTTTTGAGCGTTTTTGGCCGAGACCGGTGCAAAAACTGAACCAAAGGTGGAGATGTGTCATCAGAACAAAAGGTTTTAGGCAATTTACGCGACCCTAACATAATCTCACGCGTTCAAAGTTCTATTTCTGGATAATACTTGAAAATTAGTCTAAACCGGAGCGACGAGTTTTTATTAAGTAGTCAAAATTCAAAAATTGCAATCCATTCTAAATAAGATAGGATATGTTTACACTTTACAAACTTTTTAAATGTTTGAATGTGTTATGATGTCAAATCGAATTGTTTTCAAGTTCAAAATTTGCATTTAGGTTTATTGTATCGAAAATTACATAATTGAAACCCAAGTGGGAGTCTCAATAACCTTTGAACGTTTCAAAGTGTTTTATTTTTGTTGGTCGCGTTCATTCGCGGTGAATCAAGCGGTTTTAGTGGCAGCTGAGAATGAATGAATATAAATAACATAACCTAAGATTCGGTCGATTTAGTTTGCACTTCCAAGTGAATAAAATCGAAAAACTAACATAAACTACCACTGTAATAAAACGAAATCCTTGCGATAATGTACGATAAAGACTTTAAAGTGAAACTAATCAGTTCTAAAAACAGTTTTGTCTTCCTCTCTGAACATGATAGTAGACAAATTGACCATGAAGTAAGTTCTAAATAAATCTGTGTTCAAAATAGAGTGTAATTCAAAACTCAATTCTAAAGCATATGATTAGGCTATCTTATGGCCTCAACAAGAGGGCCTTCTTCTCGTTGGGTACATCTCTAGGATCACTCAAAGAAGGTGAGCTTGCAATGGGTTCATATTTGGCCAAAGAACTAGGCATCATCAAAAGTGACATTGTAAGCTTGTCTACAACTCCATATATTGCAAGTATTCGCCGACTGAAATTGCTCACTTCATCTGAAGATGACTATTCAATGCTGGTAAGCATAAAGTACTTGTAATAATTGGATATATTTACTATATGTGTGATTATGTACACATTTGATGCGGCGCAACATGCAAAACGTGCAGGGTAATGTAATAAATCAATATTTAGGGGTTACTTGCCGAAACTGTCCAGAGCACATTACTGAATCAAGTCAAGATTGTCCACAACCAGCAGAAGTTGGTGATTTGGATTTCGAACTCGCTACATGTAACCGTCGTTGTAGGTAAGAACAACACACATGCATATGTACACTGCATTTACACAGTTAGAAACTCAATGAAAACAACGAAAACTTCTTTCTGTTGCTTTTCCCACTTCCATTTTGCTGCTGCGGCGTAAATTCGGCAGATGCTTTGGCATAGGTACAGCTAACACACATAGATGGCGCTAACTGTACTAAAAGAACGTGATGCGAAGTGATAACTGAAAATTTGCCTATGATGAGAATCAATTTCTCTATGACACTGAATATTTGCAAATATGTACCTGGTACTGAATTTTTTTTTATAGAAATTTCACTTTATTAGAAAATTTTTCTAAATTCGATATATATTGTTACATCGTTGCAAAACAATATTTTATTTATTTAAAAAAGGGGGAAATTTAATTTTTTGTCTTCAGTTGGAATTGAAAATTTAATTTTTTTTTTGCTTCTATGCGTAAAATTGGAAAAAATAAATAAATTTGCATTCCAGACGGCGTCGAACCAATTTCCCCCGGAAAATTAGAAATGCTCACCGAAGTGGCGATACTGCCGCCGCCGCAGAGCGAGCCGACGCGCAAATTCGCGCCGCCGTCGAAACGCCCGAGCGTGTCCGGCGCACAAAACGCCAGCATAATGAACGCTTACAATCAGACACAATGCGCGCTTCGATTGCAGCCCGCGGAGCAACTGCCGGCGTCGTCGTCGATCGCCGATAAAAACGCATTCATCGCACAACCCTTTAGCGGGCTCTTATCTCGCCGCAATTTCGAACGCCTCGCGGGCGCTTATCACCGCGACGAGGTCGTACTCGTCACGCTGCGCATCATATCACCGCCCGCCGACGTTAAAGACCTGCTCGACGAGCACCACCCACCCATCGACAGCGTCATCGTTCGATTATTTTGCATTGAGGGTGAAAATAATCAAGAACAACAAACATCGCCGTCAAGCACCGGCAACGAGACCGATGTTGATGTTTTCAACTTTTTATATGTCAATCAGTTACTGTTTGAGCATTTTCGTACGATTCCTGGAGCGAAAGTATTGGCAACGAGCTTGCAACCAACAGTTTTCATTCCCAAAATGATTGAAATTGTTACCACAAACAGTTTTTTCAACAAGGCTGATGAATTGGTCCGTAACTACTTGTGTACATATATCCAAGATGGCGGACACATGTTATTAAACTCAGGGGTTGTTATGGAAGAACCAGCGGAGAAATGTCGCTTCCAGTTGAAATTCACTCCTGCAAATGAGAAATACTTAGTTGTTAATCAAAAGTTAATGAGGGAATGCACATTTAAACTGTTTGAGGGTGAATTGGTCGATGGAAAGTCTCAAAATAATAATCATGAGTCCCCAAGGGTGGATTTATGTTTAAATGCGTCTAATTATCAACACTTAGTTGACAATATCGTTAAATATTGTCGAAGAAAAAATTCAAGTGTTATTCTAACAGGAAAGGCAGGAAGCGGTAAAACAAGTTTAACTAACAAAATATCTGAAGTATTGAAGGCGGCACTTTCACATTATTATGTTGAAAATGTAGCCTGCAGAAAATTAAAAGGGAAAAATATTGAGTCTATGTTGAAAACATTAAATTCTATGTTTTTGAGGTTGATTTACTATCAACCTTCTATTTTAATACTGGATGACTTACATGTTATTTGTGAGAAGGTGATTGAAGGTGAACAACCCACACAAGAAAATTTACACTTTAATAAGTAAGTTTTTATTTAGTTTTATTAAGTATTTAATAATATTTTACTAAAATATTTTATTTTTAGAGTTAGTGAAATGTTATCAGAAGAATTAGAACACTTAGTGCAACGTAATAACATTTCTCTTGTGGTGACATGTGAATCAATGTCCAAATTAAATAAAAACATTTACAGCTCAAGAGGACGGCACTTGTTTAAACATTGTTTCAGTATTAACGACCTAAGCAGTGTAATTTATTGAATTCTATTATTATTATTATTATTATGAAATTTTTATATTTGTAGGATGATAGAATCAATGTCTTAAAGTATTTATTTAAAAAGAAAGAGGTGAACTGTGAACGAATCAATTTCAATCAATTGGCTATCAAAACCGAAGGATATCTTATTCAAGACCTGCTTGATTTAGTGGATAAAATTATTTTTGAGGTTTATAAAAGTACAAATAATCTAAAGAAGGCTGAGGAGTTAAAAGTTACAGATGGACATTGTGAAGCAGCGTTGAGTAACGCATCCACGTTGTCTTTAAGAGATGTTCAGTTACATTCGCCTGGTGAGAGAGATTTCGCTGATATTGGAGGTTTGGATGATGTTAAAAAGATTCTGGTAGAAACTATGTTGTGGCCAGCCCAGGTAACTCGTAAAATACTATAAACTATCTTAATATTAATTTAAGAAATTATTTTTTTAAGTACGCTAATATCTTTTCACACTCACCGCTTCGATTACAATCCGGTGTGCTGTTATATGGTCCACCTGGAACAGGAAAAACTATTCTAGCAGGCGCTGCAGCAAAGCAGTGCAATTTGCGGTTAATTTCAGTTAAAGGACCAGAATTACTGTCGAAGTATATCGGGGCAAGTGAGCAGGCTGTCAGG
This sequence comes from Dalotia coriaria, assembly GCF_025399875.1. Classification (NCBI taxonomy): domain Eukaryota; kingdom Metazoa; phylum Arthropoda; class Insecta; order Coleoptera; family Staphylinidae; genus Dalotia; species Dalotia coriaria. Next base: position 19,812 of record NW_027045464.1, read on the forward strand.
GATGTCTTTCAAAAGTAAGAATATAAATCAAATCATTTCTTTTTATAATTTTTTGATTTTTGATGTTTATAGAGCACAAAGTGCAAGACCTTGTATTTTGTTCTTTGATGAATTTGATAGTTTGGCACCAAGGTAATAGTTACTTCTTCTTTTTATATTTTGTAAATATAAATACTATTTTAGACGTGGACATGACAACACCGGTGTAACCGATCGGGTAGTTAATCAATTTTTGACACAGTTAGATGGTGTTGAATCTTTGAACGGCGTTTGTGTCTTAGCTGCAACGTCACGTCCGGATTTATTAGATCCTGCTTTGTTACGACCCGGTAGATTGGATAGACAAATGTTATGCCCAATGCCGGATAAAGTACATACTGTGAAGTTTGTTTTTATATATCACATTTTATTATTTTATTATTTACAGCAATCAAGACTGGCAATTTTAAAGTCTTTATCTAAAAAACTAAACTTGTCAAATGATATTAAACTGGAGAAAATTGTGGAAAAAACGGAAGGGTTTTCTGGAGCTGATTTACAAGCGGTTTTATATACAGCACAATTGAATTCAGTTGAACATTTACTTCAAGATTCATCAACAAAAGATCATGTAAGTCTATTTGTAATTCCCCACTTTTGTTAACTTAATATCAACTTCTTAAATTCTAAAACAAACGTAGTTTATATCCCATTCATTTCCGCAGATTGCGATCGCGATTTAGACCGGTGACATCTGATAAACAAGCGCATGTGTTTAGTGTTCGGTGTTTCTCTCACGTAATTAAGAGATTAGCGTGGGTGGGGCGCATCCTGATGACGAGGTGATTCCATTTGCACGTTAAGGCGATACGCGCGAAGACACACAATATCGGGTCGTAACCTAAGTTTGTCGCTGAACGTCTTTGCAAACACCACCACCGCATCCTCCTGCCACCCCTTTGCTGGCGGGCTGTTCGCTGTGGGTTGCTCATCTAGTCGTTGCGGCAATACGCAGCATGCAGGCGCGCGCTAACTACTCGAGGCGCTTTTGCTCGATAACAATATCACAGCGCTCACCTCCACCCGCGTATTATCTTGATTACTTTGTAACGAGAAACGCGACCGGCGTTCGTTTTTGCAAGAATTCAATTTACACCACCACCGATACACAATATGAATCACATTCTAAGTTTTCGTCGTAAATGAAAATTAATTTGCAATCGCTAATTATTGCATTTGATTAAAATCAAAGCGTTGAAAGTCTGTGGTGGCTGAGAATCCTCTCAATAACTCCACTCCACGTGTCAATTGTTCTTGCGTAATTTGTTGCGCCTGCATTTAATTTGAATATGTTTTTCTGTTTGTAGCTGAAGACTGAAACACAATTGATAACGCAGGAGCATTTAGAGGACGCGCTGCGCAGTACGCGGCCGTCGCTAACAAGGGAGGAACGAGCTAAATACGAACGCATGTAAGTGCAATTTATCACACCCTCGAAATTATTTATACTCATGTTTGTGTTTTCTATAGTTATCAAAAGTTTCAAGGTAAAAGCGACATTTTAGATTCTTTGATGTCAGGTAAGCAGAAAGCTACACTTGCTTAGATGGTTAATTGTTATAAGGTTAATGTTTTTAAATAAATGAACGGTGTTTTTATCTTTAAAACATGGTTTATTTTATATTTCGTGTTTTTTGTAAATTCTTGCACTCAAGGTTTATTTTTAAGTAAATTTTTGACTTGAATTATTAACTGTTCTTTTAGTTTCTATAGCATAAGCGGAGTTGGCACATAGTTGGTTCAAGAAACGAGAATAATTAGTTAAGTACTTTTTATTAAAATGTACATGGACGAAGTCGCGAGCAAAATTTGTTGGTAAGCGCATAACTCAACAACGCCTAAACCAATTTGGCCAATTCTTTTTTTAAAATGTTCGTGAAAGTCCAAGGATGGTTTTTACGGTGAGAAAAATTTGAATATTTGCCGGGAAAACCCTAAAGACAATTTATATAATTAATTTCTTTAAAATAAAATTGCGAATCTTATTGATAGAATTGACACATACTGTGTCTAGAACACGAGAGCAAAAACGAATTACATTTTTATTAAACACTACCGGGACGAAGTCGCGGGCAAAAGCTGGTAATCTATAGATTCTCGATGGTTTATTAATAATAATATTGTTTTGTAACATACGATGGAGAGAATGAGTAAATAATAAAGATACAAATGAAAATTGAAAGCGGAAAACAAACACTCGAAATGTATCACCGGATGGAGCACGTGGTTAATGGAATTTCTCCAAAATAGGAATAAATCGAAAAGTGTGGCAAATTGAACGGAGAAATGCTTACTTTTCATTAGCACTTAACACGACCTCGACAATTGTGCGTCCTTTCAACAGGATATAATACGATTTAAGGGAAGTGTAAGGATATCCACATCTCAAAATATTTATTGTTCTTTTTTATGTCTGTGTAAGTATAAATTTGATAAATTCTCAATACACTCTGGTTAATATATAGCGAGTGTTTCAAAAATTCAATAATAATTTCATTTTATGAGTTTCAAGCTCCAGCATTGATTGAAAATGTATCAAAACGCGTTATTGAAGTCTATTGAATTAATGAGCGTGATAAGTAATAACTTGTTTCTTTTGATGAGTGTTTAAAGGGTGAATTTCGTTTCGTTTGGGTCGTGCTTTTATACAGCTTCGGGTCGCGCCTGAAAAGACGCATTACAAAGTATATGCAAAAGCGTTTCCGGATTTAATTTCCTACGAAATAATAAATCTCCAATGTATTTACATTTTCCGGTTGGCGATTTCGAATGGGCATCCGAGGTCGCCCGGTGAAAAGAGTTTTCTCTCTCTCCGGGCCGCCGAGAGACGCGGAAAGGCTTCTTGCAGGCAAAATGAATTTCAATTCAATTCAAACTACACATGCGTGTGTTTTTTTTAGCAAAATAAAAATAAAAACAAAATGTGTGATTGGTTTTGAGTGGAGCGTGTTTCGTTGGATAATGCCGCGCAATATCATGAACACGTGTAACACGTGTGTTAACAACATTATGTCAGCTTCGAGTATTGGCAATATCTGGATTATCGATTGGTTTGTTGTTCGTTGTGTTGTCGCCCTCCGTGCGATATCATGCTCAATTAACCAACGCATAAATGACCGCTGGTCGACAATTTACACCGACCATAACAATTTTCACACAGAATACACCTGAAAAACATGCTAATTAAAGTTTAGAAAATGTAAACATTGAAAATTACTAAATATTGTATTTGTTTATATCTAAGAATGCAATTTGTTTTTTTTGTTTTCTGTTTTTATTTGAATGTTATGTATATCAACTGGTGTTTAGCTTCAATTTTCATTTTCACACCCTCGCTTAGAACACACGGTTGTGAACAACCGCGCCGAGCAATTTTCCGTCAATTTTCACTAATTTAAATGGTGCTGCGTTGCCGCCGTCGCCGCCACACACATTTAAACACACACATATTCACTCCCATACAAGCTGCGAGCTTTTTTCGCTCACATTCAACACGCTCTTTAAATCTTCAGCTTTTCGTGCTCGTGTTGTGATTGTAATTCTTAACGCTCAGCTAGCCTGAGTGCATTTTATTAGATTATTGTTATTTCCGCTTGACATTTAATTTTGAATATTTTTCCACTAAGAAAAAACAAATTTGAAGTAACAACTGCGTCTTTCACAATATTAAAAATAACGAGAATTAATAATGATTAATATAAATAAATAATTCAATTTTTATTTGAAGAAGTTTTTTGTTTTGTTCATTTTTAAAGTTAAAAAATGAATAATAATTATATTTTTAGGTTAAGTTATGTTTGGTTATGTTATGAATTTCATAAACTGCAATAATTTAATAACTTTTAGATTTGAAACGTGATTGTAACTAATCTAAAGTCAACGAAGGCGTGAAACAACGTGCGAAATTGTCTCGCCCGCCGCCGCCGCAAATTGTTTCATGCACGCGATTAGAACTCGGCCAGCTGTGAAGTAACAAAGTTAGCCGCGAAGATTGCAAAGCGCTGAGCAGCACCATCACTCCTCAATCACTCTCCAAATTTAAAATTTACATCTTCTACGAAATATAAATTGCACATTTATTTTTCCAGCACGTAATATTACAAATAAATGCGCGCATAAAATGAGCGTTGACAAAACTCTTCAGAGCGTCATTGAATAGGGATGAAAAAACTTTTGTCGATGCGCTGTGATGAGCTGTTGATAAAACTCGATTAGGAGTGGCAGTAGGAAAAGGGAAAATTAAAAGGCGCGACAAAAAACTTTATAAACGTTCCACCAGTGGCAGACAAACGTTTCGCGCGTGAATCTCCATTTGGAAGTGCGCACAAGTGAGTTGTGAACATTTTAAGCGTCTTTGTTGCCTGCATACAATTAGCCATTCCGAAGAAATGAGTCATTGACGACGCGCGAGAAGAAAAAAATTGCAAAGCGTAAAATTGCTCGATTCTTGCAATGTACGCCAACGACGACTTTTCCGCCTTCAATACCCGTCTAATTCGGTTGACGCGCCGCCTCCAGACGAAAACTCTCTCGCACTCAAAAGAAAACATAAATATTGAAATATTTTCCGCGCGCTGCTGCGTGGAAAACTGTTTGCAATTCGACGCGTTGAATTCGAAAAAACTTTCGACACTTTCAAGTATTAGCATTTGACGGAATGAATCGGCGAAAATTAACGCTTCATGAATATTTACACCGCGTGGAAACTAAATAAACGCTATATAACTTACGTGTCTATTGTAGAATGCGTCGGATTGTGTAATTATTGATGAAAAAAGTTTGCGCTCGCGCTGGATAATTAAAAAGCTCGCGTCGAGTGGCGAGCATGGCGAGTGTAAATCGAAATGAAAATCTTGCAAATTGAAGTTTTCCGCTAGCGCACCACCACGCGTTACATTTTTGAATGAGGTTTCGATTCCAAATCAACCAAATATTTATTCCCATTAACGGCCATTATCGTCGGCAGCGCACAACGCGCGCGAATCAACAAATTAAAAACCGGCCAAAGCGCGCGCCCGCGCGCCGACAAATTAAAACCCCAAACGAATTCACTATTTAAATTACCGACGAGTGCTGCAGCGCGAAACACGTTTTGTTAAGGGGTTGGATTACATTCATTGCATAGTAAATGTTTTTATCATGTTGATTTAATTATTGTATTTGTAACATTTCTTGGAATTGAATTCGAAAGGAAGCATTTTTGTAGATAAAATGATTTGAAACCCAAATACGCAAAATTTTTAAACTCCAAGTGTATTTGTTTTAACAATGTTTATTTTAACAACTTATTTAAAATAAAATATTTTGATAGTAAAGTTTTGAAAATGACGAAAACTACAAGACGATTTTTAAAAAAGTTAAAAGTTTAAAAAATATAAATTTATACCAAAATTATAAACAAACTTATTTGGCCTATGATATTCAAATATACTGTAATAATTTATTACTATAATACTACTGCAATACCAAAATAATTTTTAATTTTGATTCATAATTTATTCCAATAAAACTAAAAACTTCATACTTAAGTTTTTTCTAGACGTAAAATATCTCCTTAAATTCTCTCTTGATATAAAACGTAATTAATTTGTACCGCAATACAAATACCTACCTATATTCAACTATACAATAATTATTATCCAGATAAATCAACAATTTGTTTGAAATTGACTTAAAGTTTTCTTTCAGTTGTCTTAAAAACAACTTTAGCTTTAAAGTTGTTGTAATACTAGCTTTTGCCCGTGACTTTGTCCCGGTAGTGTTTAATAAAAATGTAATTCGTTTTTACTCTCTTGTTCAAGACATAGTATGTGTCAATTCTATCAATAAGATTCGCAATTTTATTTTAAAGAAATTAATTATATAAAGAATTGTTTATAATGCACTTCAGCGCGCCATATCGGATTCAACTATTTAACTATAACTATGATTGAATTTCAATGCCAACTTTTATCCTATAGAAAAGGGCTGTCTTTAGGGTTTTCCCGGCAATTATTCAAAATTTTCTCGCCGTAAAAATCCTTGGATTTTAACGAACATTTAAAAAAAAGAATTGGTCAAGTTGGTCAAGGCGTTATTGAGTAATGCGCTTACCAACACATTTTGCGATTCATTTTTATATTATAGGCATTAAAACAATTGAAAATATCATTTTACATTACACTTTTCATATGTCACAATTTCATTGGTAGTACAGAATTATTATTTGTTGCTAAAATTAACCAAATGTGTATGGTAAGTGCAACGAATTAATTTTTATGCGTGTGGGTAGTTTCAATTAGTCGCCACGCTGCCTTCAAAGCAAATACGGGAGGGTGCGAAAAACAACCCCTTGCACCACGCTACCGCCGGGTCTCCAAGGGGGTTGTTGCATTATCGGACTATTGAAATACGCATATAGGAATAGGAATAGAATATACACGAGATGCTTGTTGAGAGGAGATGAAGTGGCGGACGCTTCCCGCCCTCAGAAAATCGCTTTTATTTGCTTCAGCTCGCGTAACATAATAGAGACATTTATAGGGTTTTATCTTTAGATTTATTTCAATTTGCATTCCATTCATGGGTGCAGATAGCGCACAAAGCTTATAATCATGTAAGGGATACTTTTTTAAATGAATAGGTTATGTAAAATTTAAATTTTTTTTCAGAAAAAAAAAACTTTATGGCTGTTATATTTAATAAACTAACTTTTGCCCGCGACTTCGTCCTGGTAGTGTTTAATAAAAATGTAATTCGTTTTTACTCTCTGGTTCAAGACAGAGTATGTGTCAATTCTATCAATAAGATTCGCAATTTTATTTTAATGAAATTAATTACATATATAAAGAATTGCTAATAATGCACTTCAGCGCGCCATCTCGGATTTAACTATTTAACTATAACTATGATTGAATCATAATGCCAACTTTTATCCTTGAGAAAAGGGCTGTCTTTAGGGTTTTCCGGCAATTATTCGAATTTTTCTCGCCGTTAAAACCATCCTAGGACTTTGACGAACATTAAAAAAAAGAATTGAGCAAATTGGTCAGGGCGTTGTTGAGTTATGCGCTTACCAACAGATTTTGCGATTCATTTTTATATTATAGATATACCAGAACATGCCTGTAACAAGTTTAGAGTCAGTATAGAGCATAAATGCATCCTTTGGAATCCTAGAAGAACTAACAGTAGCCATGGAAAAATCAGTATCAATTCGATTATGCGCCACGTGAAAGGCGGACACATCCGGCGCACACAACTCAATTAACAATCAGGCGCTCATTGTGCGCGAGACAATCGGCGAAAAAAAAAATATTAGCGTCAGTCCTTCGCCCACTATTCGATTTCCATGCGACGACGCAACCCGATTGGTCGCCTTGAACTCGCTGCGTCGTTGCCAGCGATAATAATAGATAACATTATTGTGCGCGCCACCAGGAATAAAACCACAAGCGAGCGAAATTTCGCGCGCGCCGCATTCTCCTTATTCTTCTTCGTTGTTCGCCGGCATTGTATTAATATAAAAGTGGCTGCGTGTGTCGGTGTGAGCATGAAAGTGTATTTTGTAGAGTTTAAGGGTTGGCTGGCTGGCTGGCTGGCGGTGTCGTTATCAAGCAGGTTCGTTCATTTCCTGTGTCGCGCTGCGGCAACACTGATAAGTAGATATCGCCCGAGCATTTCAACATTTTATCTAGAGAAAGAATAAGAAAACGGCGCAGAATGGACCATTATGTTACGTATAGTAAATCCTATTATGCTGGGCGTTATCATCGCGAGCGGTCTTGCGGCGGGGGTTGGAAGAGCATAGGGGAGGGGGGCGGCTGGTGGCGGAGGCGGGTTTTCATACTCTGCGGGTCGTTTAACCACCACCATCATCAACTTTTACACATTCACATTCAACAGCAAGTAAATTAACGTCTAAAAATCTTTTTATAAATAAAAAATGATTTAAATATTGTTTTTGTAGGGGGTATTGATATAGTTTTATGTAACACTTTGTATAAATTCATATTCGTACATGTGCGATGTGCGTATTTATTATGTCTCTTTATCACTCGCGGCGAGCACGTGCCGCAACACGCCCCGGCAATAAATTGCATCCCCAAAGTCGCTTTATTCACTCCTTGCCGCTGTGCTACTGTTGATGGTGCTTGCGCGATGCGCCACACTGTGTGTTTGTGTTCTTCGGCGGTGGCGTGCGCTGCTGATAGCGCGCGCGCCCGTCGCGAAAATTAGCGATACAATGCCGTCGGGGTGCATACGTGAATGTGCGCCGGGTGCCAACTTCGCGAATGTGAAAAGTAAGACACATAAACGTGGTTATTATGCTCTTCAAGCTTTCAAGCTTTTTCAGCGCCTCGCTGAAGACATTTCAAGTTTATATTTGTGAATTTATGAAGATAAGACGCTTTTCTCTTTAAGGAAAATAAATACAGGCACTTTTCAAATAAGGGTTGATTAATTCTAGTTGTAGGTAGTTTTTTATTACTTTGTTATTTGTATCAAGTTCATAAAATAAAAATTCAAATTTTGAAATATTTTAAGAAGTCCTAGGAAAGTTTTATAGTGAGTACACAAGAAACAAGAAAATCATTTGTAAGTCTACTTTTTTATTAAATTTTTTGCGGATAAAAAGCTAGTCTTCTATTGGTAATATAAAAATAAATCGAAAAATGTGTTGGTAAGCGTATAACTCAACAACGCCTAGACCAATTTGCCCAATTATTTTTTTAAATGTTCGTTTAAGTGCAAGGATGGTTTTCACGGCGAGAAAACTTCAAATAATTGCTGGGAAAACCCTAAAGACAGCCCTTTTCTATAGGATAAAAGTTGGCATTGAGATTCAAGCATAGTTACAGTTAAATTGTTAAATCCGAGATGGCGCGCTGAAGTGCATTAATAACAATTTTTTATATAATTAATTTCTTTAAAATAAAATTGCGAACCTTATTGATAGAATTGACACATACAATGTCTTGAACAAGGGAGTAAAAACGAATTACATTTTTATTAAACACTACCGGGACGAAAAGCTAGTATTAAAATAAAAACGATTGATACACTCACGTTGATACATAGTCAGCTCAATCAAGCACAAATGTACCGCCTTTGTGCAACTGATTGAACCTGAGAACGTGCTTGGAATTGACCAGCCCAGTGTGAATAATACACTCGCACCCCTTTACTCTACCAACCCCTATTCCACATCTCTTATAAGCTTTGACTGTCAACACATCAATTTGTATCATTTTCTTAACAAAAATCACTCCTATATCCATCTGCAAGCTTTTGTTTTTTGAATTTGTGTTGGTAATTAAGTGGCGTAGTAATGAGTTGAGGGGGTGGTAAATGTAATATTTGAAATCTCAAGTGGGCACTCAATCCGCCCCGGGCGTAATCATAATGCGGCGCGCGCAATAAAGCATCGCTTATTTTTTCCAACAGTAGCAGCGTCATCAATTTGCACGGCGCACCCCTTCTATTCAATGCTTAATGTATTAACTTACAATGTGTAGTGCAAGTACAGACGGCGAGCAGAGGGTTGATGTTCCAGTGCCTAACTGACTATCCACTGTGAAACAAATAAATGCCCACTTGTTTGGATAATGCGGATTAATTTCCAACAAAATTTTAAGGGTTAGAAAATATTTCAGGCTAGTTATGTGTATGTTTTATGTTTTCGAAAGATTAAAACCGACTTAAATCATGTTTTGTAAACTTTGTTCTAACTTTGTTCATTTCCTTCACACATCAAAACGGCTTGCGGCACATTTAGTTCCTTGTTCAAGTTAATTAACATTAAAACGCCGCAAAACATCGCCAAGTTAGGCGGCAATTTGTAGCCAATTTATTCGCGCTGAAAAGTTGACTCTGGCAAGTTTAAGTCTTCTAGTGTTTAATTACAACTCATTACGCCATGCAGGAGGATGCGGAGTGCGGTGTAAATTACGACAAACTCCTTCATATTTCACTTCATAGTTTGGGTGTGTATGTGTGTATGTGTGTGTTGATTCATGAAAAGTTTCTGATTCCGGAATTCCGGCGCGAGCTGCCGCCATTGCTCGCGCATTGATAAGTAATGCCTTCCTTATTAAGTTCGCCACATTCACGCCGATCCAACGCTGATCCGTCGCATCTTGCGCGCTTCTGTTTTCAATTTAGTCGCGGAAAGCCGCTCGCTCGCTGTGGGGGAGGAGGCGGAGGAAACTGTAGAAGCACTCCGGTTAATAAGGGCGCGAGCAATAATTATCTCGCGGCGTAATCGCATTAAGATCGTTTAATATTGTGCGGTATTTTGTTTACCCTCATCGTGGTTTCAATTTCAATTAAAATCAAAACATTTTAAATCTAAACTGTTTTTTAAAAAATTGATACATAACCTAGTTTTTTGAAGTACGCTTAAAAAGTTGCATAAATCATTGGATTTTACATTAGTTTATACTTAATTTCATAGAACAGATCGGTTTTATATTTATTTAGAATATTTTTATATGAAGTGTACGTACGATGAGAAAATATGAGTGTTTCTCATTGTGATGCACACGAGTGAAAAAGGCTTTTCTTTCGCCGACAAAAGGAAAAGCCGAAACCGATGCGTTACCATTCGTCGGGCGGCGGCGGCTTTTGTGTGGCGCAGGCTCGGGCGTATGTGATGCGACGAAATAATCCAATTTCGATGCGCACAATTCGTTAGCCAGACATAAAAACACTTCTTTTGCGCGCGGGCACAAAAGAAGAGAGCTTTCATTCAACATTCACAATCGCAAATTTGTTTAGTAAAATATTTACTAATAAACATTTGAAAATTTAAACAATTTGGCAAAAACATTTCTCTGGCATTTTTGCATAATTAATGAAACATTCTAGACTGTTTTCGTATTAAAGTTTTTTTTAAATATTAGTTATCATAATAAGTTCAACATTTTTAACACTACAAGAAACACGTTGCTATTAAGCGATTAAAATCGTTTAAGGATTAATGTTTAAACTTTTTGTTGAATTTTGCCCGCAACTTCGTCCCGGTAGTGTTTAATAAAAATGTAATTCGTTTTTACTCTATCAATAAGATGAGCAATTTTATTTTGAAGAAATTATTTATATAAAAAATTGCTAATAATGCACTTCAGCGCGCTATCACGGATTCAACTATTAACTATAACTATGATTGATTTTCAATGCCAACTTATATCTTAGAGAATAGGGCTGTCTTTAGGGTTTTCCCGGCAATTATTCAAATTTTTCTCGCAGTTAAAACCACCCTTGGACTTTAACAAACATTTAAAAAAAATAATTGGTCAAATTGGGAATTTGAAAAAAAAATTATTTATTTTTTTTTATGTATTTTAAAACTTAATTATTAATTTTATTGATATGCAATGTAAAAAACGAAAAAAATTTTTTTTTTTCAATTAATTATAAAAGATTAAAAATTGATACAATTAAAAAAAAATCATGTGACTGTGAACGCACCACGATTGGCTACCATACTTGTGACGTCATAATGTTAAAGCAATTATATTACAGTGCAGCGCTTACGGCTATTATATGTAACTTGACAAAAACATTGTAAATTTACTATTAAAAAAAGATTTGTTAAAGTTAATTTCGTTCAACTATGTGTGATACAGGATTTATAAAAGCAAATTCTGATAACATTCCTGATGTTGATATATTTATGATCACCAAATAAATATACTTACATCAAAGTGATCTTCACAACAAAAAAAATTCGATTTTGTTTTAGGATTATCTCGGAGCACTGCTTGAAACCATTTTTTTCGACGTTTCTCGTCTTGAGGAACATTTAAAAACATTTTTTCAGGAGTTGTCTTTGTTGTATTTGTACATAATGGTACAAAACAAGAGCGATAACTTTTGAGATTTGACATTTTTTATATATTTTTGAGTATTTAACAATTACAGAATGAAATTAATCAAAGCTCAAAGCACTGTGCTTATTATCTCTGTCTCTGTATACTACTATGAGTGAAAACTAACATTATGACGTCACACGCGCTCGGATTTGTTCGGGAGTTGTCGGCGCGTCTTCGGTACTGGATTCAAAAATTAATTTTTATTTTGATATAACTTTTTAATTATTGCGAAAAATAAAATTGTTATGTTATAAAACTTATATATGATCTTTCCATTAAAAAAAAAGTTTCAAAAACCCAATTGGTCTAGGCGTTGTTGAGTTATGCGCTTACCAACAGAATTTGCGATTCAGTTTTATATTTGGCAATATTACATTGGTTTATTTCATATTCGGTAAATTGTTTGGTAAAATTTGATGCATGAATTTTTTAAATAAAATGCAAAAATATTTGTAATAAAACTGACATTTTTTGTAAATATTCAATGCACAACATGGGGAAATAGATTGAACTCCAGAGAAATTAATTTTACTTTCTGTTTTTTAACGAAGCGGACCAAAATAAAAATAAAATGTGGGAAACGCCAAAGTAACTTCGAAACATGTTGTTAAATTGTTTATTAATTATATATTTAATTATTCCCATATTAGCTCTTTTCTTGACTAAAAAACCTGGGAAATTGACACATATTGGAATGAGTTTCAATCGTCTAATATTACCCAATTACAATGTACATAGCTCACAATCGAAAGTTTGAATAATGATAATCTAATCAAAACACACAACACACACACAAAACACGCTGCTCCCCTAGATGATTTCCATCTGCTTATTGTTGCTTGGGCAAATAGAGTTATTTGAAACTACTAATACGCATTCACGTTCGAGTTTGTTGGTTTGTTCTCGTATTATACGCGTTTTATCAATTACGTATTGACTTTAGAAAATCGGTTAGACTTTAAAGCACACAGCGTGTGATCTAAAAGGCGAGCATCTGCAATGTGAGAACTTTATTTTCTAGGCGCTCTATTTATAAAAATTGGAAATTTGATTTATGAATGCATACGATTCGATGTTTTGATCAAATCCGGTTTATGCGGTAGGTATATGCACTGTGGACAGAGACAATATTTCTTCTTGAAGGCGATGGCGAATGCGTTATTCAATATATTTATGCGTTTTCTGTTAGGCGGGAAGAATCGAGGGCGTCGCGACGCGTGCTATTTAGATAAACATACCTATTTGCGGAATATACGAGCGCTCTTCTGGTCAGTGGGCGGAAATACAAGATGGCTATCGGCGTATAAAAATCCTGTCTTGACCACTGTGTTCGTCTCAGGTTTCAGCTCTTTGCTACAGGGTGCAAAGAATTGTCGTAACGGTTATTTTCTGGAAAACGACTGTTTTTTTTTCAAATATAAGCAAAAAAACATAAATTTTACTAATTATCAAATTGCAAAATCTGTTGGTAAGCGCATAACTCAACAACGCCTAGACCAATTTGGCCAATTATTTTTTTTAAATGCTTGTTAAAGTCCAAGGATGGTTTATACGGCGAGAAAAATTCGAATAATTGCCGGGATAACCCTAAAGACAGCTCTTTTTTATAGGATAAAAGTTGGCATTGAGTTTCAATCATAGTTATAGTTAAATAGTTGAATCCGAGATATCGCGCTGAAATGCATTATTAGCAATTCTTTATATAATTAATTTCTTTAAAATAAAATTGCGAATCTTATTGATAGAATTGACACATACTATGTCTAGAACAAGAGAGTAAAAACGAATTACATTTTTATTAAACACTACCGGGACGAAGTCGCGGGCAAAAGCTAGTACTTTATAAACATGAATTTTGCGAAATATGTTGCCCAAATAAAAATATTGACTATATTTAAGATTATAATTTGTTGAATCCATAACGGAATCAGAAAAATGGAAGTTCCATTTAAATGGTTATTGATTACTTGAGTTTTAAAGTAAATTTGCTCCGCCCAACAACATAATACGCCTGCGCGACGAACTTAACGTTGACTGTAATTGTAAAAGCAAAATATAAATTTGTGGGACAAGTACAAGTATAAAATTCAAATATAGAAAATATTATAATAAAGGTTTATTACCAACCAATTGAACAAATAACAAAAGTTTCTATACAAGATATTTACATACAAATTTCTTTCAACGAAAAACAAAATGTCCACAAAGTCTAATATAAAATTGCACTAAAGTTTTGTATCCTCCTTATCCTCACTTATAACATACGTGTAACTATCATTTTTTTTCATTAATTACTTAATTTTATTTATGTCTCCTTCGAAGTGTCAATTGTTCTTGTAGTTTATTAATTTACAAAGTGTCGTTAACTTCAACCACTAGCGGGCTTTTCGCGTTCCGCTCCGCATGCTCCTTGACTGCGTTGTTAACGCAGCTCGACGTCGCCAGACTAGCGATATCATTCCACCAGGTGCCCAGGTTCATCCGCTCGGGAAGAACCGGCAGCGGTTTTCATATGACGTGTTCGCGCACACCACCACCACCCTCGCGGAATTCATCGTTCTTCATGATGACACGTATCGGTAGTTTGATCGGTTCCGGGCTAGGTGTACGCTGTGAAGGAAACGCGCTTGTTGCCGACGCCACGGCTGCCACTGCCGCCGCTGATGTTGGAGGTGGACAGATATTGCAGGTTGTTGCAGCGCTAATATTCGCTAGACCACTGATGGGCCAATTCGCTAGTGACGGCGGGTAGAAGTGATTAAACAGCGCGAATTCGGCGAGTTTTTCATCCGGATGACGAAATGGGTAGATATAAGGTAAACTAGGGAAGATATTACGATGGTGGAGTTTTAATTGCTCAGCATCAGGCATCAACGAGGGCATTAGCGAACTACCAGATCCGCTGATGGGCGGCATCAATGAACGTGACAATGTTGATTCGTTGGTGTGATGATGTTGAATGTGCGACATTGGGAAGCCGAATTTTTGTTCTTTCTTCATCAGTGGCTTGGGTTTCCGGCGCGGGCGGTATTTGTAGTCCGGGTGTTCTTTCATGTGCAATGCTCTGGAAATGGAAAGAAATCATTTTTATAATAATCAACAAGTTATTAATACAAGTCTAGTCTTGTAGGTTTCCGACTTATGCATGCACGCAACCATATTTGAATCTCGTTGAATCGCTGAAACAATTCGCATTGTTTCCACTTTCCACCTCGTGAAAGTCCAATTGGTGTTTAGAGTGCCTACAAGCCGAGGAAGAATCGAAGCGACGTGGTGTTGTGTTGCACGACGATGGGGGGAGACAATGCGAGGTGGCGCGTGAAAGGGTTCATTGTGGCGCGGGCGCTCGCGCGTTTTAGGAAGAGGCGCGCGTCGCGCGAGAATGGCGGACGAGACAATCCGCCAACTGAATGGGTTCACAGGAGGCGCGCAGTGTATCGCCACAATGGCGGGCATTATCTTTTGTCGCCAGCTGAATATGTGTGTTGGCTTAGATAGTATTGTGCAATGTTCATGCTCGCCTCCGTCGCCGCGCCGCCGCTCCACCGCCGAGCACAATGCATCTCAATACACGATATTGCAGACGATTCCGTATTGTTCTACAATTCCTCGCACAATTCACGACATTCAAACGCGTTTAAATACAAGGAAATGTATCTAATTTTAAATTTTTTATATTAAAAAAATATGTATGCACTTTTATTAAAATTTTCCCAGAAAATTGCAGAATAAATATTTGTTCAAGCAAAATTAATCTGTAAATATTTAAAAAAAATATGTATAATATTAGATATGTATGTTTTACAATAATAGGTAGGCTATTACTTGATATAACGAAAAAAAGCCCAATAACATGGAAGTTTAATTAACTTTGTTGGTTAAATCCCTATATTCGATTTCTTAGCGACTTTAAGTGTCCAAAATTTGAGATAAAAGTTGCAATAGAAGTGGATTGGTAATATTTCTTATATTTTTGAATTAAAATTATCGAATTCAGTCCATAATAGGTCTAAGAAACAAGAAATCAATTTTTATTAAAATCAACGCGGAGAAAGTCGCGATAAAAACTAGCAAATAATATATTTTGTTTAATACTTATGCAATTAATTGAAATGCCATTAAAAATTTTCTTTTGCTGCACATGGTATTCCTATTAACTGATACGATTTTAAAATTCAATATTTTCTTCACGTGCGAGAATCATGGCGACAATTATTTAATCTACATAAGTTATCGACGATTTTATGTCAACTCCACTATCATCGTATATTAGGCAAACAAACAAGAAGAAAAGATGCGAGCAAATGTATAAGATAGCTTTCACTCATCCGGGATGTGATGAATACCCGCCCGATGTTTATTTGGTTTTCATTCAGGTAGTTTTTATCTGTCACTGTATACAATGCCTCTGTGTGTTTAATGATACAAAACCATCTTTCGAATCAACAATGTTGACGCACGAGAGTAACATGAAATTTCTCAAATGTGTCGTAATGTTATATTAGCATTAGATATAAAGAAAACCCGAGAAGAAAAATTTGAAATAAGTTTGTGTTTTGATTGTTTTAGTTTAGATTAGAGATGAAAATCCGTGGCAATTTAGTTAAGTGTCGTCTGTTGCACAAAAGATAACACACATAACACACGCGCGCGGATTTGTCATTTATAGGCGTTGAGAGGGCGCGTTGAGGGCGCGAAGCATGCGGCAAGTTTCAAGCCGTGCTAGTTTACCACGTTACCAGTTACCAGCTACCAGCTGGATTTTGGATTACCGAAATTACCATTAAACAATGATTTGTCACTCTTAAAAGCGCTTAAACGCATAGACCAGTGGAGACCAGCATGCTTGGCATCCCGAAGGGGATTAATCTCTCGTTTATTTGTTTCCTTCCGGTGCGCACAATATTCAAATTGGGGAAAATTCATTATCCTTGTTTTAGTACAAAGATTAACTATTATTTTATATTCTAGTCAATAATTATAATCAATAAAATATTATTTTACGGCAAAATGATTAAATTACTTTAGGAATGCTTGTATTTCAATTTATATTTTGAAAATTATTGTTGGAAATAAAATGAAAATTACTGACATATTTCTGGAATATTACAAAAATAATAATTAAACAGTGAATTTTACTGATGCACAAATCTTGACGTTATAATTAGCATCAAACGCTCAAATACGATTTCTGCATTAACTTCAAGTTTTATAATATTGTTTATGAATAATTATTTGGATATAATTATTGATTTTAGTTTTTTTTGCTTATATTTTGTTATGGTCAAATTATTGAAATAAATTTTCTCATGGCCAAAAAATAAAATAAATTTAATATTAAATCATATTGAGCTCTATCAATTTATTTAATTTGTTGGACTCTAGCACCACACTAAAAAGGTTTATTGTTCAATGATAAATAAAGTTTAATTGAGAACAAACTTTTGCAGTGTTGAAAATTTTAATGTGAACACAATTTTGAAGCCACACAAAAAAATTGAAAAAGAAAATAAATACCTGAGTCTTTTAGCTTCGTCAATAAATGGCCGTTTCTCAGTCTCGGAAAGCAACTTCCACTCAGCACCCAATCGCTTCGAAATCTCCGAATTGTGCATCTTCGGGTTCTCCTGCGCCATTTTCCGGCGCTGACCACGCGACCACACCATAAACGCATTCATCGGCCTCTTGATATGTTCATGATTGTGTCCGTGATGAATGGGTTTCGGCGATGACATGATTATCAATTAATTTGTTACAAATCACACTAGAAACTACGCTTTATATTCTTTACTGTTCTTAGTCTTAGTCTTAGTTTATTTTGCTGTTGTTAAACATCGATGTTGTTATTGCCGCGCAATGTGAATGCGTGATAGTGTGCGTGTGTGGGTTGGCGCTCGGGGACCTCTTGTTCTTGATGGATTGTGTTCCGCGGTTAGCGATGAACTGATGGTTTTATCAGTGCACAAAGTGAAAGGCACGTCGCACACGCGCTGCGCCGCGCGCGTCCTGATACGTCCTCCTCCTCGAACGCCCTTGCCGAGCGCGCTTGTTTTCCGAAGGGAAGAGGGCGTAAAGTGCGCGCGCGACCGCGCACAGGATAAAACCGGGATCAAGCACAACAGGACACAACAAATGTAATGTGTAGCATGTAATGTAACGCAAATCATCATTAAATACCACTTTACTATACATTTAAACTAATTAAGTAAAAACACTGGAAAATAAAATCATTAAACACTTTTAGGATACCATATGAAAATACAATAAACTACTTAATATTAAAAAGTTATAATTTGTTATTAGTGTATAAGCAGGTTTGTTTCAGTTTAGGTTAGGTAATACACGGTATTCTGTAGTTCCACTTGTTGCATGCGTTTCTACCGGTGTGCAGGACTGCAGGATACATTCCTGCGAGAGCCTGGTGGGGGATGCATCGATTGTTTAAACTCCGCCTTTAATATCAGTACAAGGCTATTGGTGCGGTGGGCAACCCGCTTTCGATATTAACATTTACTGTACAGTTGATAAGAATCTACAAAAATAACATACTTTATGTAGTCTTTAAGATTTAATTAGTTTATTTATATTTTTAAGTACGTTTTAAAACATTTAGCTAAAGAAATGGGTATGTATTTTAAATTAGTTATACCTGTATTAATTTTTGTCACACAATTAAATAATAATTATGATTTGAATCTATCAATAATTTGGAAGTAAAATGATTTGTAAAGTACCAATTTTATGTTTTAATTTTTTATTTTAATTTAATAAACAAGATCATTTTTTAACCACTGATGATTTATAGAAAACGTTTGAAACGACTTATAATAAAATCCACTTTTTAAATCTGTAATAAAAAAATGAATCGCAAAATCTGTTGGTAAGCGCATAACTCAACAACGCTTAGACCAATTTGGCCAATTCTTTTTTTAAAATGTTCGTTAAAGTCAAAGGGTGGTTTTTACCGCGAGAAAATTTCGAATAATTACCGGGAAAACACTAAAGATAAAATCTATAGGATCTATAGGATAAAAGTTGGCATTGAGATTCAATCATAGTTATAGTTAAAAAGTTGAATCCGAGATGGCGCGCTGAAATACATTATTAGCAATTCTTTATATAATTAATTTCTTTAAAATAAAATTGCGAATCTTATTGATAGAATTGACACATACTATGTCTAGAAGAAGAGAGTAAAAACGAATTACATTTTTATTAAACACTACCGGGACGAAGTTTCGGGCAAAAGCTAGTATTAAATAAATATTAAAAACCCATCGTAGTAACTATTGCTGTATTAGAACTTTAGAAAATTTATTGCATTTTTTTCTTATAGTAGAAGGATATTTTAATAAAAGAAGCGTTGGTAAAACAGTTATCCCCGGATCAATCCCAGACGTGTGCATGCAAAAAATAATTAAAGCCAGCACTAGAGTATAAAGATGCGCCTGAGCAGTTTATAGCAGATCTTGTTAAGATAGGTATAAGTTTGTATAAAAACGCCAAAGGAACTCTAATTTGTCAAAAAGAATTAGGTAACCATAGGTAATTAATACTGCAAATTTAAAGAGTATTTTTATTTTTGTTTTAGAGCATGAATCGTTTGAAGTTAGACTAGTCTCAAACAAACGTGTTTTGCAAATAATAAATACGCTGGTGGTGCGTGATGGGGTGAGCTCCAATAACATTGTTATCAATTCAAAGCGCATATAAAAGCAATAACCCGATATTTATGATAAATATAATCTCGAATCAAAATTCCACTCGTGCGGAGGTCCAATTGAATAGTGCCAAATTGACGCGTTCGCGCCCACTCCACACGCACACATAACACCCCTTCGTCTGTTTGGATGTGTATCGATGCGTTCGATGTATAGACGGGTGTGTGTGTGCTCCAAGGGTTGGCAGCGCACAATAGCCGCCTTTTAGTTTACACACAACTATACGCCGTCGGCACAAAACGGACAAATGCGGAATATGCATTGAAATATAATAAAACACGTCTGCGCCACTCGAAATGCCACCCCCGCTGGTGGTGTGTGTGTGTGTATACGCGCGCGCGGTATCTATTTGTATGTAATATCACGCCGAAACACGAATTCGTGTTTGTCACATTGTCGCGTCGAAAATTGCGCGAATGGCGTATTGTATACGCGCACAAAAACAAATTGACATCGCAAAAATTGCTGTATTGTCTCAGCAATCAAGTGCGATTGTCCGCGCGCTCAATGCCTATTTAACACCCTCCCCGAAACACGCTCATTCTCTACGGCGCATAATCAAATCACAGCACCAGAAAGCAAAATGTTAACGTTTAACATGCACTTATTATGCTGAAACATTTTTTTGTTTAAATTGTCTACCGTTTTTCTTTATTTTTTTATCCAAGATAGTTTCGTATGAAAACCTTAAGCGAAAGCATTTATTGCATTCAACAGAAAGGCGGAGGTCCTTTCGGTCGTCGGTTGTAAGGAGCGAGAAGCAGGCGAGAAAAAGGGGGCGAACTTCTTTTTGCGGGTTTGTGCTCGGCGAAAAGCACAAAAATCTTGATAGCGCCCGTTCTATAAGTGAGAATGGCGCCGCGAATAATATCGTAAACTTTACAAATCCCATTTGGAATTGTGACTTTTATGTTCGCCTGAAAGCGGATTTCGGCTTTCGATTCTTATATTGTGTTGATGACGACGACGCCTTTGAAGCGCGCTCTTTTTTCCACGTTTTCTACGCGCCGCCCGCTTTTATATTTGCCATAGGACAATTCGCTGTTAATTGCGGTCGTGAATTTCTCGTTAAGATTAAGAATATTAAAATTTATAATAAAAAACTAAACGTAATAAAATAAATCCTAATATTACTTATATAAAAACAAGAAGAAAAGTTTAAAGCAGAATATTTAAAGAACATTTTTGAAAAAATTTAGAAACTTTGATATCTTGAATTCTAATTACAAAAGGAAAACAAATAATGAGATACCCATTTCGGTTTTAATTAAATCTTTGTCTGATAATATATTTTTAATAAAATGCAATTTTTTTGTCGTGTTGAAATTTGTCTCTTAATAGTATATTAAGTAACAAGTGGCTAAACGAGGGCATTACAGACGAGATTGATTGAGAGCGAGCGTAGCGAGTTGTCAATCAATCGAGTCTTTAACAACGTTTAGTCACGAGGTGCTATTTCTTCTACTTTTACTCCAGTTACACTTTGCGGTTCGTATTGCAACTTTTGTCTTTTAAATCATCGAAATTAGCTCACACATTTATACAAAATGTAAGGTTTAAAGTGCCATGCCGCGCGCCAGCCCATGTGACGCTTCGGCTATTATCGTGCCCCTCCGATACGAGCAGCAGTAGCGCCTGTTTTGACGTGTTTGACTGACGTCGCATGGCATTTGATACCGCCTTGTGCTGCTCCGTAGGCAAATGCCCAGGCGCTTGCTCCGTCCCGTGCATAATGTAAACACATAATGAATATTATGTACGGCTTGGCCATCCGTATATATAGTACCAATTTTTGTGTTTAAAACCGTGGAAAACGTGGCACTTTATCGGTAGAAGTAGAAAAAACAAATAAAATGACACAATTTGTAAAAATGCATTTTTGATCGGATATTTTTCATTCCCTATTATAATTAATTAACTTTTAAACTGAAATAGAATTTTTTGCTGATATCCTTGCGTTTTATATTTTTCAAAAAAAAATTGAAGTAAAATATTTAGTTAAAGTGAAGTAGATTATATGAAACTAGGACGCCATATAAAATAAAAATCAAATCAAATCATGAATAAAGCAGGTTTTAAAAACGTTCGCATAGTAGATACGTTTCCTGGTTTGTATTTTTGTATATTTATCGAAAGGCGTTCGCCGCTGGATTGCAGCGATCGTCGCATCGCATCTTCAGAATTATTCTCGAGCCCCCGTCAATAAATTCGCGTATTTAGGATTTGTGGCGGTGCATAAAGCGCCGACGGACGAAATCCTTTCAAATGGTATATTGGATCGTGAATGGATGCGCGGCGCAAACGTGTGCCTGCCTTCCGGGCGCCCGCTTTGTATAAAATCGCACAAAAAGACACACCACCATCGGCGAGGTGCGCTCATTCTCCCTTTCTATCATTTTTTTATTCGTTTGATAAACACCAAAATCGTTTAATTCAAAAAACACCCTCTCCTAAATCCACCTACGAATTGGTGATATACTGCTATGGGCTAGTCGTATATATTGATGGGTATTTTATTAATGTTGTTCTTTGCATTTTCATAACAATGAAATGCTGCGCGTCTGCTGTTGAGGGCTGAAGTGATGTGAGACGGTGAGACAGTGGCGAGCATTACAAACCCTCCGGCGTGTTTGCACACCAGCGCAGTGGTGTGTGGTGAGGTCGGGCGGGTCGAGCTTTATTGGCAGCCATCTCCTGTTGATTCATTCTTTTCCTCTCAATAACTGCCGAGTGCTAATATTTTGTTAGACGACGCGCGACGTGTCGATTGAAAACCATCACTATACACGGTCAATCGCACGGTGTCGGGCTTATTGTCTGCTGAAATCACTGTTGGGACAATATGTTATTTACAATATTCAGGTTAAATTCAAATTTTAAAAAATATATAAAAATAATTGGTATAGGAATAAAAACTGTTCAAATTAAAAAAAAAAAGTACTTGAAGTTATTTTAAACAATATATTAAAAATAATAGTAACGATATGTTAGGCAGTGGGATCTAGTGGCAAATACAGCAACTTCCACAAGCTTGCTTCTACTTTCAATAGAGTAGAGAAGTTGAATTGTTGGATTTGGCTAATTGCCACTAGATGCCGCTGCAATGCTGATTTCTGTTATCGTTTCTTAAAATTTGTGTTTTTATAGGTTGGTTTTTATAGGTAACATTGAAAACTAAAAAAATTAATGATTAAAATACATATGATGTTAAAAAACAAACTTTTTTCAATAAATACTAAAGAAATCTTTAGATTTCTCAAAAACTTTCACAATCTCTTTGTCAATCATATTTTAATACAATATTTTCCTGCCAGATGACGCCAGCATACCAAATTTAAGAAATAATAAATTAAATTCAAATGAACCTTTTTTACTTTTACAAATATTCATTTCTACGAAACGAATAAATAATATAATAGAAGATTGCTTTAAACAATGGATCGTGGATGTTCGTCTGCGTAGCTAAATAGAAAACATTGCAGCCATTGCAGGATTTGAATACGAGAGCTGAAACAAAAGATGTGAGCACAATTAAAACAAAAAACAGCGACGCATTCGTGCGACACAAGTGAGGAAAAACAAAATACGCCGCGCAGTCTGCGCTAGAATATATGTTTTTTTAATGTGTGCAAGTAAATGCGTATGTGTATGCACGTATGTGAGGGTGAAAAGCGACATTCAGGTCCCCAACCTGCCCAGAGAGTATCCCCAGTTAATCACTAAAATGGCGTCTACTGTTTTCCCATGTGTTTTTATTGTGTTGTAAATTAAAACCTCCAAGCGCACAATGTACAATGCGCTGTGCACAAAACACACGCATGTGGACTGCAACTTTCAGGTTTTGCAATAGATTTTGAATTTTCAATACTAGAAAAATCATTTTCACAGAAAATTACAAAAGTTTTAATAAAAATATAAATTGAAATGTTTTTGAAACATGAGTTAACGTGATAAGAAATTTTTTATCAAAAATTTTAATAAGAAATACCAATTTAGTGAATATTTATTGCCTGGGGCTAAAAAATTAAATTTAAGACTCATGAGCAATCCCTAAATTAAGTAAATATCTTAATTTAAACTAAAGCAAAGTGGATTGAACCGATTGCGCGAAAATGGCCGAGAATCGTGCCGATGAGTTTAATTCAGTGAATCAGCGTCCGAAAGGGGTGTGTAGGCAACACAATTAACTAATGCATTTGGCGTGTAAATCTGTGGTGTGCGCGCGTGCGCGTCCCAATTACAAACAACCGTGAAAAAGACATTGCGCGCACATTGCATGAGTTGCACCCCTTTATTTCAAAACTTTATGCGCGTTTTATGCGCACCGCCGGCAGCCAGCGTCTTTTTTGACAACAATCGACAATCGCATTCGTTCGACTACTGCCTGCGCGCTCTGCATTTCGCGTCCATTAGCGTGCTACACACACTCATACCATCATCATTGAACCGGACACGTGACACTGCACGCGCCATATTTTCCCTCTGGACGCGAAACAGTAAACATGTTTCAATTTAAAAGTCGTAAAGCATCGCGCCCTTTTCGAGCCCTGTTGGTCTGCGAATCGTATAAATAACGACGAATGAAAGCTCGCGATACAAAGCGCGCACTGTAAACCATCCGAATTGAGTTACGTGCGCTGGCTGAGTACATAAATCGTTCTCGGACTCGCACAATGCGGACAAAAATCCGGTTGTTAATCTAAATATTATGAAGTGCGAAATACGGTCATGTTTATTATACACACTGTTACCAACCGAGCAACATAACCTATAAGATAACCATAAAAGTTACACAGTGCAACGTAACCTTATAATAACATTTCGTATATTGCAATACGCGTATATTTATTACAGCGTTCGACAGCGCCAACAAACGTTTCGTAACAAATGGCGTAGAGGCGAACAACCAACCGCGGCCAGCGTTTGGTTTTTATCCTTTTATCCGTTCGCGAGAAAACGGGTCGATTGGAATGCGCGACTGGATTCCACACTCGATTCCACGTTTCTTGTGGTCTTGTTTGCCACTTCTCTTGAGGGCGGGTTTTCTAACGAAAAACAACGCCTCGCTGGCCACGCACGCCTGCAACATGGCGGCCTTTTATAAGAAATCAAAAGCCGCACTTCTAGCCGCGCGTCTAACGTGTATATAACGCCTATGCATGTATTCTACTTACTCCTGCTACAACTTTAGAATCGCAGCGAAAGGAAGTGGAATAACACGCCTTACATTTACTCCGCGAAGGATATAATTGAAGTGTGGAATTAAAATGCTCTCTGGCTTTCAATTCGTTCATCAAAATCAATATTTATCAAGTTAGCAATCAACTGTGTGAGGAATGAGCAGTTGCACTACTTGGTGGATAATGTGGAATACTTCGAAACGATTTGTATCAGCTGAAATTTGTAACAGCTGCATAAATAGAAAACAAACCATGAGTGTTTTTGCACCTTTTTGTTGATTTTAAATGACCCTTTAACCAAGTGTTTTTTTATTATTTCATTGCGATTCAATTGTAAAAATATGATATTCGTAATTGATACCAATGAAAACATATATTCATTTGTAGAGTAGGTACTTTATATGCTGATAAAATTATAAACTCGATTCAACTTTTGCTGTTTTAATAGAAAATCATTTTGGTTGCTTAAAAGTGGTAATTTTATTTTTACCAGTAAATCGTTGTGAAAATTTAAATTAAAAAATTTAAAAAAATCTTTTATAGCGTGTTGAGAGAGTAGAAAAGGTGGTTACCTTTTTTTTCCTTGATTGGACCCAAAAACACAAAATTTTTAAATGAATTTTTTGCGTTGAAAATTATAACATCAATATTTATACCCAAATATACTAACATGTAAGCAATACGTGTACCTTTTATGTTCTGATATCGTTTTTATTAAAAAGGGGGCATATTTGCGTAAACCTAAAAAAAAAACAAAATGCTCCATTCTAGGCTAGGTACTCTTTTCTACTTACCAATATGTCTAAAAATTCATTATTTTGTTTAAATTTGTTATTTTAAAATTTTTTACGTTTTGCATTTTGCGCTCATTAAATTGAGTGGCAATTAGGTGTGCAGTAAGTGAGGCGACACATTTCGCCGACTTTAGAAGCCTCTCTTTGCCAGTAGCAAGCCTCGAAAGGACGAAATGACGCACGCCGAGGGAGGCTGAACACGCGCGCTTTATTTTCGAGTGTCGTCAGCGCATAAAAGCGCCACGATTATATCGCCACATGCGATACACTCTGCGCTTATTTATCAAAATCTAATTCAAAATTCAAGTGGCAAAAAATCCTACCAATCTTGCTTCAATTAAAAAAAGACTTACAGATTTACCATACCGATCTAAGTGATTCACATTTGTTTGTTTTTGAATGCAAACATTTTAAATCGATATACCTGTGCGTGGATGCCTGAATTTCCTGCAGGGATGCTGGCAATGGCAACACAATTGCGCTCACGAGCGTCTGAAAAGTTTTAACGATGTTGCCCGCGTCACCAGCGCCACGTTAATAACTTGTTTTCGTGCTTTCAACAAGTAAATCTGCATGCCATGCAAATCCTGCTACACATTTGACAGATGATGTCAAAATTATTCAAATTATGATCAAATCATTTTATTTATTTATTGAGAAAACCCCTTTTCTCAAGGGGTTGAATTTGTGTGTGCTCACACATTAACCCCCTTCGGTTGCTTTTGCCTTCCTCGTCATAAATCACACGAGACTTAAGTACGTTGTAATGGGGAGAAGCGCTATTAGCGGGTACTTGTACGCGCACACTCGTCCCTAAACTCCCTCAACCCCCCAGCATTTTTTTCCTGAGGCGAAAAAAAAACACATCGGATATCACTGGCACACTGGCAAAACACATATAAAAGAGAGACGCTTTGGGGTGCGCATGTATCCATGTTGTGCGCGCGTGGAGGGGTGCGAGTTAACAAGTATTAGCGCGCGCGGGTGCGGCCGCGGCGTGCAGAGAGGGTGGCAGTCTAATAGGAATTAAGCAATATGTTTGCCGCTATTAAACCTAGCCATGCGTGATGACTCCACGAGAGCGTGGCGTGCGCATTCTATTAGTCGGCAATCTCATTTATTACCAACAACCAACAACCCAACCCTCTGAGGGTAAGAAAAAGTCATAACTGATACTAGTATGTGCAAAGTATGATTTATGACCCACGCGTCAAATTGTCTTGCAATAAACCAATAACCTAACCTTGGTCAAAGAGCTAAAATTTTTAAAAAATAAACATTTTAACCTAAGAGGTTATGTTATCTGCTTGTAAGACTTACTAAAGACATGTAAGACGCTGTTCGGTGGACATTCTCGTTACACTAGAGATGCTTCCCTTTGTCCGATAATCCGTCGTCGACAATCAGGTTATTCTTTTGACGTTTTCGGCCCTCAATGATTGAGAACGTCCCCCGACGCGTCCCGATGCTATTTTCTCGTCCTTTTCAGCTGTTCAACTTTGTGATTTCGAGAGATCAGTCTCGAGGATAAGGCCGGCTCGGCTGCTGCCGCTGCTCGCCTAGTTTCTTTTCTTCCGAGCTTCTTTCTTCACTTTTCGCGTGTACTTTTTAGCTTGTCCTGTCGGATCCTGTTGCAGTGTATCAGGAGGGTCAAGTGAATAACGTGACAAAAGACGGATGTTATTGATTAGGTACTCCCCGCACAAGATGAAATTACTTTTTCGGCTTCAACTTTAAGTTAAGGGTTACTTTCCGAAAGGGCATATTTTTTGTTTGGTTTTTGATTGTAACAAAATTAGAATCTTCCTGAAAGAACTGCATATAGGTACCTATGCTGATTTTTTTAGCTTTTTTTGAACAATTTTAGAAAAGATTAAATTAACTTGCAACTAAAACAACGTAATCTATAATATAAAAATGAATCGCAAAATCTGTTGGTAAGCGCATAACTCAACTACGCCTAGACCAATTTGGCTAATTCTTTCTTAAAATGTTCGTTAAAGTCCAAGGATGGTTTTCAAGGCGAGAAAAATTCGAATAATTGCCGGGAAAACCCTAAAGACAGCCCTTTTCTATAGGATAAAAGTTGGCATTGAGATTCAATCATAGTTATAGTTAAATAGTTGAATCCGAGATGGCGCGCCGAAGTGCATTATTAACAATTTTTTATATAATTAATTTCTTTAAAATAAAATTGTGAATCTTATTGATAGAATGGACACATACTATGTCAAGAACAAACGAGTAAAAACGAATTACATTTTTATTAAACACTACCGGGACGAAGTCGCGGGTAAAAGCTAGTTTTAAATAGGGGAAGGGGGGGGCAAAGTGGGCCCCTGGGGGCAAAGTGGGCCCCTGAAATTCAGATGGCTTAAAAAATTGAGGGGCAAAGTGGGCCCCCTAAAATTTTTGATAAATAAGAGGGGAAAATAACTCATATCAACAAATTAGAAGTAAGAAATGAAAAAAAAATATATAAGCAAAAAATGGATACAAAGGTAATAGCAAAATTTTTATGGGCGGGGGCCCACTTGCCCCATATTCTGAATTTTTTTTATTTTGATAGACACGGCTTATTAATATTGAATACTGAACAAGGATGTAAAAAATAGGGTAACGAGTGAAACAAGGTAAACAAATCCCCTTTTTTCGCTTATGGGGCCCACTTTGCCCCCCTCTCCCCTACTTGCCGAATTAAAATTTAACCAAAAATGAAATCCGATCAAAAATCGAAACATTTGAATACAGCAGCCAAGTAGAATATAAAGATAAAGAGTTTGAGCGTGCGCGCGCGCGCAACACACCACATCAAGACGTCCAACTGGTCGTTAATGATGACTAAGCAATCGTAACAATATCAACGTGTGAGTTAAAGTGACTCGACGCTTATCGCGACTTCTTCTCGTATTAAAAAAAACGCGCTCCTTTATTGTTATTGTTGCGCGCTGCGCGTTTCTTTTCTGTGCGCCTTCGCAGCGGCCAGTGTTCTCCTCGGCCCAATATGCGCGTAGCAAACGCATCATAAAAGAATTCTTTTTTCACGTTGTAGATTATTTTCCATTCTTAATTATACGCCTGCCACGCCGGCGAGTCGTTCGCTTTTCCATTAAAGGGCATTGCCTGCTATAATTACGCCGTGCCTGCAGCGCGCACAATGCCAACTCGAGAGCGTCCGACTAAACAATCTTATCTCGATTCGCCATTGTTGCCCCCCGCGCCTGCCCTTCCAACACCATAATGGTATCGCTTATGTAATCTGCAATCAGGTAGCATGTTGATTATTGTATTCGCATATGTTTTTATAATTGAGGTTAAGTTACGAAGACATTACCTAACTTATTTTAGTGTCCGGTTGGCATCTATAGATGGCGCGGGTGAGTAAAAATGCACTTGCAGCGATATAAATCTTGTCGGTCGTCGAATCCAGCAAACAATCGCGTTTCCGGCGTGGCGTTCGGCTATTTTTCCGAGCCCCCCTTTTGCCAAGAGGACAACGGACAAGTTCCTTGTGCACACGCGAATTGCACGCGTTCAATTATTCATTCGGCGATTGATAAAACGACTCACTGGCTGACTGGCTGGCGGCTGGCGGCCCGCCCGGAAAAATAACGGAGGTCGTTAGCATACTAAGCTTACCAACCCTACATCAAACGAACAACGTACACACTCTCTATATGTGTGTGTGCGTTTTTCGCTTCGTCTTGTTCTCCTTTCCTTTCCTTTTCCGATTCCCAGCCGATAATATATATATATATATATATTGTAGGAGAGTATTATATGTAGAAAAGAGTGCTTTCCAACTAACATAATCCATTGTTGTCATCTTATATTTTATCGACAGCCGACAATGGCGCGCGCGCGCGCCGTACATTTCCATTCGAATGGCCCTTTTCTAGCATGTAAATTCCATGTCGACGGCGCACAGTCGAAACACACCCGCCAAACGCACGCTGGAAAAACACATTGTAAATATTTCGCGCAACAAAGTGAAAAATGCCACGCGGAGGAAATGGCGAAAAAGCGCGACAACAAAACACCGTTTTCCATTCGACAGTCAACACACATTCAAAGAGTATTCAACATTATAAATCTTTTCGCTTTCCCATTTCCATTTCGGTTGTAGGTACTATGTATTCTCCACAAACCTAATAAGAGTAAACTGTGTGTTAAATTAAGAAATGGCCCGCTACCACCCATGGTCACCTGGAGGACTACTCCAACGGCTACAATTACGACAGACAATACATGCCTCAGTATGGGGGCTGGCGAGCGGCGGCGATTTCGGAATTCAATTGATCGTTGGGGATTGGCCACAGCGAGGGGCCCACATTGTGTGTCTGCACTGCTACCGGCAGACTTTTACATTTTGCCTGCTGTTGTTAAACGAGATATTTAACTGCATACACCAATATCAAAACATAACCTTAAAAGAAAACTATGTAATTGTGTGTATTTGGTTGCATAAAGTAGAACTAAAACTTAAACTATGTTTTTATTTATATTTAGAGACGTCCCTGAATATCATAACACAGAAAAAAATTGTGAACATTGTTGATTATAATAAGCAACGAGTTAAGAGCGAGGGAGGTGCAAAATGGCGGCCATTATCGAGCGTTAATTAAATTAGGCTTTCATTATGGCGCCGACAATGCAAATGGGAATGTGTACATCGCTTCGTGCGCGTTCTCTTAAGCTCGCGCAGAAGCTCGGAGTATAATGACGTCGACGCACAATAGAAAAGCGCTGAAAGCTCGCATTGCAGATAGGTGTGGGTTGAGGACTAAAGGTGACGAGGTGACGTAGGGGTAGAATAAGGGGTCAATTCATCGATGCGATATTAAAAAACGCTAACTTTCTATATGTCCAGAATTGCGGTCCATAAATCATTTTACAGTGATAAAAACTAAATTTCTTCAAAATTATTTGTGTTACGGTAACTTGTTTTTAATTACTGATATTATACGCAATAAACAAAACTATTTTAGAAAAATTTTTTTTTTAAGTTTTCATTCTTTATTACTCCTTAACTATATTTTCAATCACTTGTTTTATTAATTAATGCTCGAGAGGACGTAGAATTTTATTCTACATCAATGACTGAAACATTCTCTACTGTATCTTTAACCGTTTCAAAGTAAACGAGAAAAAACATTTTTCGTAAATTTTTAAATCCTGGCCTGGTGAGTTCTCACCCCTCACACTTCAGGTGGAGATATTGTGCGCGCGAACGATGCGAACGAGTTGTGACTTGATTCTCTGGTGCCGGCGCAGCGACAATGCTTCGTTTAATTAAAGGCAATTTCGAAAAGTCAGTGCCGTTAATTTCAGAATGCGAGCGCGCGCGCGATGAATAGCGCTCGGTGCTCGCTTGATTCGTTTGTTGTTAGTCGTCTACAACGGCGTCGACGGCGTCGTCGTCGTCGTCGGTGTTTGTTGTGTGTTATGTTTTGTTGTTGTTATTTCAGCGTTTTCAATCCGCGCACAAAACGCTTCATAATGTAGAAAGCACACACTCGGCGAGAGCGCGCCGAGCACGGCACAGGGACTTACAAAGAATTTCTATGCCATTGTGGCGGCGGCGATATTATCGAGTTTCCACATGCACAGCTGGACTGAAACCACGACCGACGACCACTTACCCATTCGCATATATCGAAGTCTCGATCGCGCACACCGCACACACCCTCGAAACTCGATGAATGTCTGTAATTAATTTTAGAATTTGTTCGCAATCAATCAATACGTTCCAATATACGAAAATTTTTTAGTTTAAAAAGTGCATTTATCATAACTAAACAAAAAGCCAACTTGTGCTCAAAATGTAAATTTTAGGTTAGTTTCTAAATTTTACCCGCGATGTGGTCCGGTAGTGTTTAATTAAAATGTAATTCGTTTTTACTCTCTTGTTCTAGAAATAGTATTTGTCAATTCTATCAATAAGATTGGCAATATTATTTTAAAGAAATTATTTATATAAAGAATTGCTAATAATGCACTTCAACGCGCCATCTCGGATTCAACTATTTAACTATAACTATGATTGAATCTCAATGTCAACTTTTATCCTATAGAAAAGGGCTGGCTTTAGAGCTTTCCCGGCAATTATTCGAATTTTTCTCGCCATCAAAACCATTCTTGGACGTTAACAAATATTTAAAAAAAGAATTGGCCAAATTAGTCTAGGCGTTGTGGAGTTATGGGCGTACCAACGGATTTTGCGATTCATTTTTATACAACGGATTAAGAAATTATAAATTTATTTACAAAAAAGACTAAAATGATATAAAATTTTAATTCTCACCCTATAATTTAAAACTTTCAATGATTTGAATTGTGTTAGAAAATTATTTTGACACCTGCTATTTTAAACTCGTCGACTACACGTTTGTTTACTTAATATAGTAACACGTAATTACGCCGCTGCTGGTAGAGAACAAAGCGAATAAAGCACGAGTCAAGATTTGACACGTTAAATTACACCCTACCCGCATCTTACCTGAAGTTTCAAACACCTTTTTAGCCACTGCATTCAAAAAAAATGCGCTGCTTGTTGTATCCTTGTCTCATTCGCCATTCCACAACACGACGCACTATACTTAACCGTACCATGGCGCATGATTAGTAAATGTGACGAGTAAATAGATAAATTCAAAGAATTTAAGAATTTAAGCCAGGGGCGTTTTAATGATGCACCAAACACGCGTAATTTCACACTTTACATGCTATTACAACTAATCACACAGTTAGGCAACACACAATGCATCTAAACTAAGCATTACATCATACACTTACCAACTAATATAATAGATAAATATTACTAGTGCATTTATCACACTGTATTTAGTACTGTATGTGAGCAAGAAACAAAATTAATAAACGTTTAAAATAAGTTTGGTTACCTTTTTGCTCGCGCTGAGTTGTTGAGCTTTCGAATGGGAAAACACCTTGGTTTGTTTGCGGCTGGCGTGTCGTAACGCCCCGTTGTTATCGCTCCACGAAATCTCTCAACTTACATAATAACGAATAATAACCACTCATTCGTTTTAATTGAAATGTGCGATATCTACGAAGCTTTACAAACGCTCCAAGAAAAGGCGGCCACCTCGGGAACTATCCAAGCTGTCAAGTTGAAATTTTGACATTTTGACAGCTCAATAACAGTTACGCCGATTACGCATTCCAGAATGCGTGAAAACGTTGTGTTAACTAGCAAAAACTGAAAGATTAAACAGTAAACAGCAAACAAGCAGTAATCGTAAGTCAATTTCAATTCGTTTTTATTCTCTTTATGTTCATTCATCGTCTCGTCTCGCATATATCCAACATATCATTACATATTCTCTTACACGTTACTTTAATTCACCTTATTTGCGTACTTGCAGCATTCGCAGCATGTTTTACCTTTAAATATAGTCGTAATTACGTTTTGTTTAGCATTAAATATAGGTTTATCATGTGTGTTATCATGTGTGGCTGTGTCGATGTGTGTCCGTGTGTGTGCTCTGTCATTGCATGTGTTTAATTACATCACTAGTAAAACTCTTATTGCGGCTACGCACGTAAATCGAACAACAGAAACGATTTCTTTCATTTAATAATACGCGTGTAATTACTGGGCTTAGCGCGATAATAGTAATCGTATGTATAGTAGGAGTAGCGAAGAGACAAACCCATTAAAAAATATAAATTATAGCAACAATTAAAGAATCACAA
This sequence comes from Dalotia coriaria, assembly GCF_025399875.1. Taxonomy (NCBI): domain Eukaryota; kingdom Metazoa; phylum Arthropoda; class Insecta; order Coleoptera; family Staphylinidae; genus Dalotia; species Dalotia coriaria. The sequence continues at coordinate 53,117 of NW_027045464.1, forward strand.
TCACAAACGAGTGACAAAGTTCAGAAATCCGTTCTGAAACTTAAAACTTTTATACAAGGAGCAGCATATGTGCAGTGTCGCCGGTCTAAAGTTGACATTGAAAAATTATTTTCAGTTATTAATTAATTACTCAGAAACTATTTCAATATTTATAATAATTTATTAATAACTGAATTCAATATTAAATTCTGCTTCAAAATAAATTAAAATTTAACATTAAAATTAAATTTTTAACAAAATATTTAAGAAAACATAATCTAATTATGTTTTTGACGCTGTTTTTGATTGTGCAAAAAATACCAGAAAATTTCTAATTAGTATAAACTCATTATTCAATGAATATCAATGGAAAAACTTTGAATCCAATTTTTATGTTCAATTCAAAATCGTTTAAAATTTCAGCAGTTTTCACGTATTCTTGATTTTTAGCCCAAAACTTTCTCTATAAATAAATATTAAACCATATTTTTAATAATATTGATGCAAACTTTAATACCACATGCTGTTTTTGAGTATTTAATCAATTTTTACAATATAATGACAAATGTCACTGCTTTAGACCGGTATGCTTCACTTATACGCCCATCTATACCTAAATAAAATAAATCTATCTATATACAAAATGTACACGTTCATCTTTAGGAGATGCCTACTTGTTCGCCAAAATGTTTAACTACGAATGTAAGGCCTATATTGCAACGCGCACAAAGATGAACCACTATCCTTCGCCCGGCTGCTCAATTCGTATCCTACGTTTTGATTTCCCGCACTGGCTTCCTTACTCGCCTCATAACCGATCAGGTCAAAATATTACAGTCAGCGGTCTTCGAAACTCGGTGCCGGGGGTTTGCGCCGGATACTGCCCAGCATACTGAGCCATTGGGAGCAATCCAGGTGGCATCGCACCACTTTGCTGCATGCCATTTGGATTAGGATAGTAGGCCGGCAGACCTCCAGGTGATGCTCCCGCCGATGATGTTGTCGTTGAACTGCTCGTACTCGCCGCATCTTGTCGCTCCAACGGTTTCACATCATTCGGAGAATCGGAACTACGCGGCGATGCCATTGCATTCTGCTGTTGGTTGTTGTTATCCGAATACACCTTGCCTATATCCAGACCCGGGTAAGTCTGACGTGTTTGATCGCAGTTGTATTTGCCATCCATGTACATCTTGGAGGATTCAAAGTAGGCTTTGGTCAGGGCGGATGTGGAGTCAAGGTAGCCGCGCTCCAAGTAGCTCTTCGATTGTGAGTCCATGTATTTGGGGTCCGAGTACATTGACATCGCGAGGGTGGAGGGCGGCATGTACGGCGAGCGGTATTTGTCTGCTTCCATCGAGTATTTCATCGCATCCATTGAACTCACCACCTGCGAACACGCAAGATAACAGAATCTATATTAGCATGAGGTGTTGTTATTTTTTTTTTGTTTTCTTCGGTTTGACACGTCGAAGAATGCAGCACGCTTCGGATAGAAGACATTTGTTTAAGTCGTTAAAGCGTATTGTGTGCACGAGGATGATATATTGTCACTTTTGTCCCGCAAGGTGGCATGCCCATCATAAATGCATAACATATTATACCGGTTCTAACTTTAGCAGCCGAACAAACAAATGTGCAAATTAAATTCGCAGCTTTTTTTAAATATCTACATTCATTTTGGAATGCTCCTGAAGTTGTATCGAGTAATTTTTACTCCAAACAACGATAAATTAAGATATTGCAGTTTATATGTCAGGTGATAAAATAAAAAATAGGTGAGAGCGAAATAGTCGTACTCTCTCAGCAACTACTCCCCTAAGTGGCAGGTTTTTTTTTACTAAAACGTCTGTTATTAGTTATATTGGATATTTTAGTTTTGCAAATTAGACCTCCGCTCCTTCTATAATATAAAAATTAATCGCAAAATCTGTTAGTAAGCGCATAACTCTACAACGCCTAGACCAATTTGGCCAATTCTTTTTTTGAAATGTTTGTTAAAGTCCAAAAATGGTTTTTACGACGAGAAAAATTCGAATAATTGCCGGGAAAACCCTAAAGACAGCCCTTTTCTATAGGATAAAAGTTGGCAGTGAGATTCAATCATAGTTATAGTTAAATAATTGAATCCGAGAGTGCGCGCTGAGGTGCATTATTATCAATTGTTTATATAATTAATTTCTTTAAAATAAAATTGCGAATCTTATTGATAGAATTGACACATACAATGTCTAGAACAAGAGAATAAAAGCAAATTACATTTTTATTAAACGGTACCGGGATGAAGTCGCGGGCAAACGCTAGTTTAATATAAAAATTACACAGATTATTGTTTATTCAAATTCAATTAAACCATTTGGTGATCTTAACTATATTAAAAGTTTATTCCATTACTTTTGCCAATTTTCCAATTAATTTACAATAAATTCCCTTTCTACCAACACGTCACTCAATATTCTCCAACTCCAAACACCATAGTTATGACGCTTTAAAACTGCAAACCTTCAATTACGCTTTGTTTTCTAAATTTTGAGGTTATGATAGGTTAGATTCGGACGCGTGAGAAGCTGCACTTGCGACACGTTGTTATTATTACCGAAGGGGCAGCGCGCGTGAATTGATGATGCGCCTGATGATGGTCGGTCGTTTTCTTCGCGATCGAAGAGCTTTTTACTGGTCGTGACGCGCGCGCTGTTAGTTTTTCTGCCGCGTCATTCGCTGGCGATCAGTCGTGAACGCGGCCATTAGACACGGATATTAAGTGACAGGCCAGGTGGTTATTGTCTGTGTTTTCGTCAAGCTACATTATAGCTATACACATACATATATTCTGCTATAATATAAAAAATAAAATAAAAATAAAACAACCAGTTAAAGTAATCAAAAATTTACAACGAAATTAACCACCACCAATATAATTATTACTTCTGCTTGATATTTGACCTCAGTAAGAGAAGAAGAAGAAAAAGCGATGCATGATTATTATATTCACGCCTGGTATAGTTTACGATTAATAAACATTCAGGCGTTTAACGCCGTCACCGAGAATGAAACGTAAAACAGAGCGACGTTTAATTGAGCACCTGCGTTACATGCGCGTAAAAGTGCTTCCATTTTTTCCTCGTTTCGTTCGTATGATTATTATGCACGCGCGAAGAACAAGTCGTCGAGTGTGTGTGTGTGGAGCCGGGACGCAGTCCAATCCAATTAATAATTTATGTAAATTGAGTTTAGCTCCTTAGCTCCTTCAGATGGCGCGTCGTCGTGGTCGTTGTCGTAAACGAGCGCCTTTTTCACGATCATAAAGCGCAACATTAATCCCGGTTGTTATGTAAAGAGGAAATTGGTTATTGGCTTGCAGCGAGTCGCGACTTCTTTTAATAAAATCGAAATTAAGACGTGACGGTTCAATCTTCACACGCGAGGCACACACAACTCAATTTGAGCGTAAACAGATTCATTTTGCTTTTGTTTAATTTAATCTGGCTATATAAAACTAGCTTTTGCGCACGACTTGGTCCGGGTAGTGTTTAATTAAAATGTAATTCGATTTTACTCTCTTGTTCTAGACATAGTATGCGTCAATTCTATCAATAAGATTTGCAATTTTATTTAAAAAATTAATTATATAAAGAATTGCTAATAATGCACTTCAGCGGGCCATCTAGGATTCAACTTTTTAACTATTACTATGATTGAATCTCAATGCCAACTTTTATCTTATAGAAATGGGCTGGCTTTAGGGTTTTCCCGGCAATTATTCGAATTTTTCTCGCCGTAAAAACCATCCTTGGACTTTAACAAACATTTAAAAAAAGAATTGGCCAAATTGGTCTTCACATTGTTGAGTTATGCGCTTACCAACAGATTTTGCGATTCATTTTTATATTATAGATATTGTGGTCTAAGCATGTGCCTTTCTAAATAATTTTTCTATGTCTTGTTCCGTTACAATCATGCCTTTTTTAAATGCGAAATTAAAGCAAATATTTATTTGTTTTCTTGATATTCCCGTCCGGAGCAAAATAAGCAAACGCTTGCTGTTTGCTGTGCGTGCACGTTTCGTGTTTTATGTCGCATGTTTTGTGATGCAAATGAGTGAGGGCGGTTTGGAGCCAAAAGAAAGACGCAGCCCGCAACAAAGCAAGAAGTTTGTCATTTGAGTCGCGAGGTTGTCGTTGAGAGAGAGTTTCAGTTTCGATTTTATTTTTATTATCTATCGTGAGAATACTAATGGGGTACGCCGCGGCCGCCTCATGAACTCCACCTCGACGCGCGGAGAGTGTAGGAGCGCACAATGGCGAGAATCGGGGAGATTATTAAATCAGGATTAGCGGACACGTCTCGTGACGGGCGCGCGCGTTGGGGTCCCACTGGTCCCACTTTATATTATTATGATTATTACTATTTTTCCTCGTTTGAATAAAAAAAACAACAACAGCAACACGCAGCCGGCGCGCTATCGCCTCGCATTTGAAAGAGAGGAAATTTCGTATAAAAAGGCATTGATTTGTTGGCTATCGTGTGGTTTCTGGAATGTCGAGACTATGCATACGAATTAACTCAAACCTGTAAATAAATGTATGGGTTGTGAGCAGCGCGCTGAAATTTCCATGATTTGACCAGATGTCTCGGACAAATTAATTTTGAATTCCAATTTTTGTAATTTTTAGTGCTTTTTTTGTTTGTTTTCTGCGTTCAGCAATAAAATTATTGAAAAAATTTGAAAGGGTTTAGGCACCGCCTGGATAACACATAAAACCAATATTATCAAATACCAAAAACACAAATTCCAAAAATTAAAATTATTAACAACTAGCTTTTGTCAATTCTATCAATAAGATTCGCAATTTTAGTTTAAAGAAATTAATTATATAAAGAACTGCTAATAATGCACATCAGCGCGCCATCTCGGGTTCAACTATTTAACTATAACTATAATTGAATCTCAATGCCAACTTTTATCCTATAGAAAAGAGCTGTCTTTAGGGTTTCCCGGCAATTATTCGAATATTCTCGCCGTAAAAATCATCCTTGGACTTTAACGAACATTTTAAAAAATGAATTGACCAAATTGGTCTAGGCATTGTTGAGTTATGCGCTTACCAACAGATTTTGCGATTAATTTTCATATTATAGATTAACAATTTAGACATATACCTACCACTTAAAACTCTCGTTCCTCTGGCTTATTAGATGTACTTTTACCGAATTGGAGAAAACTGCGTTCCGATATTAACGATAAGTACATTAAAATATAATTAAAAATAATTCTTATTTCATTATTTGATTATTCACAACGAAGATAAACAAACAAATTTCCAAAAATAATATTCGCACGTTTCAAATCAAACATAATAATAAAACATGTAAAAATTATCAAATCCCGTCGAATTTTAGCGTTTTTCTCATTTTTTTGCGTAAAATTAACATTTACTCGAAGTTTACGTTGGTGAAATCGTCAATGTTTAGTGTTAATAGTCAATATACGACACATTCTGCTGTAATGAACTGCGAGAAACGCCGAAATGTAAAAATTCGTCCGGCGATTTCGCAGAAACCGAATGCAGAACGAACGCGATCTGATGCCGGTCGGCTGTCGTGGGACTGTTGGCGTTATGGCATTAACTAATACCTTAATATATTACGCACACTGCAATCCGGTGTTCCTTCCACTTCCTTTGTTGTGCGCTAACGTACGAGCTATTTATGCAAATCGCCCAACCCCCGCGTAACGAATTAAGACGTGCAGCGTACAGTGCAACGTGCAAACTGCACTAAATCCACACAACAACCAAAGAAAGTTTTCTAAATAGATAAAACTGCTTATAATCAAAGAATTAGATCCTGTTGAATTTCCTGAATAATTATTTGCTTAGAAATGAATTTTGTTAGAATTTTATTCATTTTAATCATGAGAGGGCCTTTGAAAACAATTTTTTTGGGAATTTATAGATTTCTGTGACTAGATTTTAATGGCGATGAATTTTTATATCAAAAAATTAAATGCAGGAAAATTGATTTATCTTAATCTTACCTAAATTTTTTGAACATCAAATCAGTTGTGTTTTTATATTAAAAACAGAATTTTTAAAGCAAATTACTTACTTTATCGTTTCTAGCTCTAATGTGCAAAAATAAATGCAATAAATGTTAATCTAATTTGAATTTTACCAATCGTACCACTAGCGCCCTCTATCGACGCCACAACTAAGCTCGACTTTTGAAATATTTCGTTGGCACGCATGATCATTCTTCCCCAGTTGGCTTCTAAACGACAAACAAGTGCAGTGCAATTTGTGTTTACCTGTGATGAAGATCCCAATGATGCTGACATCGCCGCCGTTTGCTGAGCCGCCGCCGCCGCAGCCGCCATCGACGCCGCGCTGAGGGAGCCGTACGCCGCTGATGGATTGTAGTACGATGCCATCGATTGCCCCATGCCGCTGGCTGCCATTCCTGCAATGCACACCACAAACAAGTAAGTTAGTAGTTGTATGCAGTAGTGTTGGTGTGAGTGTTTACTTAGAGATAAGCATGTTTCGATTCTTAACACATCGCATGTGCAGAGTGCACAAGCCGGAGTGCACAATGCACAGAAAAACAGACGGTGTGAATTATATTGAACACAATTAGTACCTCGTAAAGGCGAAAATATTGTTTCACAGTTTCACACGTTTTTAACGAATTTCAGAATTATCGTCCTCATATAGACATAAACAGGTTGGATTAACGTGCAAGCTGGCGGCACGTGTAGTGTTTATTGTATGATGCAGAGATCGTAAAAGGTAATTAAAAGCATCAATTTGGTTTTGGCTTTCTTACTCGCTGCATGTTATCGATTTTAATCATGAAATTTTAATTCAATTCTTATTCATTGTATTTAAACCAACGATCGTGTTGTCCAGAAATTTAGAACCTAAGTTCCTCATTGAAAACTTGTTTATTAATCGGCAATTTTGTTTAAATTTCAATTCGTTTGTCTATAATATAAAAATGAATCGCAAAATCTGTTGGTAAGCGCCTAACTCAACAACGCCTAGACCCATTTGGCCAATTTTGTCTTTAAAATGTTCCTTAAAGTTTAAGGATGGTTTTTACGGCGAGAAAAATTCAAATAATTGCCAGGAAAACCCTAAAGACAACCCATTTCTATAGGATAAAAGTTGGCATTGAAATTCAATCATAGTTATAGTTAAATAGTTGAATTCGAGATGGCGCGCTAAACTGCATTTTTAGCAATTCTTTATATAATTAATTTCTTTAAAATAAAATTGCGAATCTTATTGATAGAATTGACACATACTATGTCTAGAGCAAGAGAGTAAAAACGAATTACATTTTTATTAAACACTACCGGTCAAAAGCGAGTTTCCTATAGAATGTTAGATCAACGTCCTGAAAAACAATAAGTGCCATATCGATTTTTCCATAGCGCACACACGATAAAAGTAATTAATTCGTTGAATTATTAGACAAGCATATCCCGGCCGGGGAATACATGCCATTAATAATTCATTACTGTTAATTGAATTTAATTGCGCTGCGGTATAAAGTAAAGTAAAAAATACAACCTCCGTCACCACGCCTGCCGTTGTATTAATTATTGCGTTGAATTCATTTTATTATTCGCGTATAATAATGTACAAAAATAAACACACAACTAACGATTCCGCATTATTTAATTCCCGCATTGTTTCGTGTATATTATTATTATTATTTAAAATAAAAGAATGTTTAACATGCGCGCGTGACGCTCATGCGAATTTATAACCGCAAACATAATAAATCGAATCAAGTGGAATAAAGTAATCGTTCGTTGTTTGTTACACATATATATATAAACACATATATAGAGAATATGTAAATGTATAAACGTTGAGCGACCGGCGCACAAAACGCGAAAATTACGTATCCTACAACGCCGGGGCAGCGTGACATGGAGGTATGTTTGAAATAAGTTTATTTGGCATCTCCATAGCGAAACTGATTCATTATGCGTTTTGTGTCACGGTGCGTGTCCGTGATAATTTATAACGCTGGGAGCACGCGAGAGCCCGCGCGCTCTTATAATGCTGAATTATTATTTTCACTCCGTCGCGCTCGCGTTCGCTGGCTTGCGGCTGGTGCCGTCGCACGTCTTCATTTTTCTCGCTCGCGCGCCGCATTTGCCATCCACGTTATTTATTTCGTACAACAGCGGATATCGCTCGATTACGTGAATGTTGCACATTAAACATGAGAGCGCATGGGTTTATTTTTTGAGGCTGAAAACTGAATTATTGCGAGTTTAGTTGAATGTCGCCGTTTTTAGGTGATAACTTTTGGACGCATCGCGGGTTTTTATCAAATTTTACGTTAAATTTGAGATATTGTATGAACTCAAAATATTTTCGTGGTTTTTAGAATATTTGTGAGTTGTTTTGTTGAGATATCATTTTTATAGTGATACGTACATTTATCAGGGACTTTTTCCGCGTAGATTTTAATCAAAATTAATTATAGGTATCTATATATTGCAACTGATTAATCTTTAGATATTAACACCTAGTTTGTTGTTTAGCAACTTTTCTTTTCTGCGCTATAACCGTCTAAAGTTCAAATGAATTTATTAAAAAATAATATTAATTTTGCTCTCATTCTTCACTGCAACACGCCTACAACTGAATAATTACAATAATTAATACATGTTGATAAATATCAGGCGGATATTACAAAACCCCTGAATGAGAAAAAATCTCAAATGTCATTCGGTTAAAACGTATGTCGTTATATTTTAATTAAAAATTATGCGTTTCGATTGTCGCCGTATTATAAGTCATCAATTCGTTCCCGCTTCGTTCCTTCGACGCTGAGTAGTTGTGACACACCAGCCAGCACCAGCAACGGCAGTAGATATGCAGATATAGCGCATACATACATTATACAAGAAACGTAAACCCTCCTCGTTCTCCTCTGTGCTCCAGAGAGGCGAAGGCGCAGAGGTCGTCGCCGGCACAGGTGTAGCAGCAATAAAACACCTTACGAAATAATAACTCTCCTCTCTTATTATCGTTATTATTATTCTTATTATGTCTATTGTGCTGCACTCGAATGTCGAATGACAAGCACACATGCGTTCATTATCGAGCGTGTAAATGTTGTTCGTGCATCTGTCACGCAGAAATACTACAACTAAGTACTTATAAGAGATGTAATAAAATATTGATCAAATATGAATAGTTGCGGTAAAATTAAAATGCGGTAACTTTTTGACAATTTCACACGATATGTTAAGGTAAATTTACGTTAGGTAGACTTATGAATATGTATTTCAAGTCTTGTTATAAAGTAATTTATAATTGTCGAGCCTCGAGCGCAATTATTATAATGCGGCGTCATTAATTAGGATTAACCGGACGAAATTCAAGCACTGGGCTTGTAATCCGGCGGGTTTTACCACGCTGGGTGTAAATTAGTTTAATTAGAGTGTTTTTCATTTAATTATATTGAAGAAATTTGTCTGTTTTGAGTTTTGAAGACATGGAAACATTTTAATCGCAAATGCTGATTTAAAAATCGAAATATTTAATTTTAAACACGAAAAAAAGAACTTTTTAATTAATTGTTATCAAAACCTTCACGTGAATATGCTTTACTATATACGAGTAGTCTTATGACACCTCTTTTGCAGTTTGAACACATTTAAAATTTGTTTTTTTTACCAAAATTTACTCAAAATAATTTAATTTCTAACTGAAAATAATAAAAATTTACTTGGTCAGGTTTGACATACAGTTGCCAGTAAAATCTATATTCTTCAAAGTAGAAATCAACCGGAAAATTTGAAAAGAACTCTTCGTTGACTTTTTTCACCAACTCCTACGAGTCCTCCTCGACTCCTCCGACTGTTGCCGCAATGTCTAGCTCGACAGACGCGCGCGCTGCGCAGTAAAATCGTTCCTCTGGAATGCGAGGCATTCCTTTCGGCTGCGTCGTGCACACGGTGTCTTTTTGTGAGCGCCCGTGCACGCCCGGTATCTTGGCCGTCCATCTGCGTGTGTGTTGGCGTTTGCAGCACCAGGGGGTTCCTCATCTTATTCACACAAAGCCGACACGTCGCTGTCGCCGTCGCCCTCAGAGTGCATGTCCCGCTCTATCGGCGACCAGGTGTGCTTCTTTCAAATATTCAACGTGTACGCAAATTTATAAGCGCTCAAAAATTGTTGGCGTTTGTTTCGTGGAAAATTTGAAGCGGAAATGAAGATTTGCATTTTCTTCGGTTTCGTATTGTTTGTGAATTTGAATATTATGACCTCACAGAGTGTGAGAAAATTTTATAATTTATTCATCGACATGCGCGTAATTAGTCTTGCTCGCGTTTGAATGAATTACGAAACGCGCCGTTATGGCGGACAATACAGCGCGCGAGGTTCTCGGTAAAATTGGAAATAAAATTTGCGAATGGAAAAAATCACATGTGTTGCTGCGCTGCAGTTTATGAAGACGTAGTCGGTGTGCGTATTGTTGAAAATACTTGAAAAGTCAAGTAGCGCGCGATGCAAGGCGTGCAACCTTAAAATTAAATTAAACTCGCTGCCGAGAGGTGCTAAACGGTGAAATTAGTGTCAGCGCGAAGAATGGAGGATCTGATGATGCAGACGTGTGGCTCGGCTGCAAAGGAGCGTGCGAGATTCCTCTTCGGGCGCGAAGAATTCGAACTCGTTACGTGGTTACACGTGTGCGCCCGCGCCGGTAGCCGTCGCGACACCAACGTACCACATTCCACACGCGCTCCTCTTTCTTCCTCTCGGACCGTCATCATCGGCGGGCATCAGCAGCGCATCCGAGGCCACAGCCGCACTATGGATGGGCTGTAGGTATATATGTGTGTGTGTATATATATAAACGGTGCGGGGCCGCCCGCCTATTCACGGATCATCATCGTGGAGTGCCACTTCGAGGGCGTCTACTGATGAAGTGCAGCGCTCTCGCGCCGCCGCCGGCAGCAGCCAAGAGGTACGCAGGTACGAGTGCGCGATGGGCCATTTAGGTGTCAATCACGGCTCATTTAAACGCTCCATTTGACGCTCAAGATATCCTTCTCGCGTTCGCGCCGATGCCTGTGATTTATTAAGCTGCTTTTAATCAATTTTAATCAATCAAGGTCTTCATCTTCGGATGCATCTTCTCCAACTAGTTGAGTATTGTTCTTTTCGGAAAAAAATGGTAATGTTTCAACTTGGGAAGGGCACAAAGTAGTCTCATGCCATATAAAATGGTTATTGTGTAATTGAGATACATAGTAATTCATCTATAATATAAAAATGAATCGCAAAATGTGTTGGAAAGCGCATAACTCAACAACGCCTAGACCAATTTGGCCAATTCTTTTTTTTAAATGTTCGTTAAAGTCTAAGGATGGTTTTTACGGGGAGAAAATTTCGAATAATTGCCGGGAAAACCCTAAAGACAGCACTTTTTTATAGGATAAAAGTTGGCATTGAGATTTAATCATAGTTATAGTTAAATTGTTGAATCCTAGATGTCGCGCTGAAGTGCATTATTAACATTTCTTTATATAATAAATTTCTTTAAAATAAAATTGTGAATCTTATTGATAAAATTGACACATACGAGTACTATGTCTTTGTTTTGTTTTTGTCTTTTTGTATTTTGAAGGTGCGATATTTATTGGCACATATAAATTTTAACTCCTTCCGATGGAATTTACGAAGGCATAGATCATGCTGAAGAAGAGCGCACACAATAAACCCGCAAACGATGATGCATGACGTGCGGCGGTCGTAATGTGACCGAAAAAGGATGACGAAAAAGCCCCAGCCGGCGAAAACAACGGGCGGTCGCCCGCTTTTTTAATAAAACCGACGCATGCAGATATATCTTGAAGGGAAAAATCACCGGCGAGGAATTTTAACGTATTAATCACGTTGTTTTGCGACCAAAAACTCGATCATAATTAAACCACACACACAACTCACGCCGCGAGTTTGAATAAAACCAGAATATGATTAACCTAAAAATGCAAAAAAATTAATCCACACCAACAAAAGTTTTGTTTCTGTTCTAGATGCCAAAGCCAGAAAACACGCTACTTAATAATAACTCATATTACAAGCTAGAAAAATTAACAAAAATCATGTTTGTGATGCTTGTCTCGTTTGCAATGCCGCTACTTTGCGCTACTTGGCGTGTGTGACGTCGTCATGTCATCTTTCGTAATTTCGTGCGTTTTGTTTCGTTGTAACGAAACTTGTCCAAACACATTAGACTGCGGCAGTGGTGCCTACTTTCTCTTGTCCGTCATTCGTCCATCAATCAACATTTGTAATTGACGTGCGAGATATGCGCATGAAGTAGGAAACGGTAAAGTACGCGGACACGTTTGCGGTATACGTGTGTGTCTAATCCGTCCATTCTCATCGAATTAATTGCAAATTGCACAAAAGAAGATGCTAAGATGCAGGACTTACCAGCGCGAAGTGCGTCCATTGGTACCGACGGGTACGGAATTGAGTATGGATAGCCTTCTTTTCGCAGTGTTTTTGGCTTGCGACGTGGCCGATATTTGTAATCGGGGTGTTCCTTCATGTGCATTGCGCGTAATCGCTTTGCTTCGTCGATGAAGGGTCGCTTTTCATCTTCGGTTAATAATTTCCATTCAGCACCTGCAAAGAATAGTATTCTTAGAGATTTTTCTAAGTGAAAATTTAAGAAAAAAAATTATAGTATAGTTATAGTTAAAGAATTGAATTCGAGATGGTGTTAGTGTACATAATTATCATTTCGTTAATATAAAAATGAATCGCAAAATCTGCTGGTAAGCGCATAACTCAACAACACCTCCACCAATTTGGCCACTTATTTTTTTAAATGTTCGTTAAAGTCCAAGTATGGTTTTTACGGCAAGAAAAAATCGAATAATTGCCGGAAAATCCCTAAAGACAGCCCTTTTCTATAGGATAAAAGTTGGCATTGAGATTCAATCATAGTTATAGTTAAATAGTTGAATCCGAGATGGCGCGCTAAAGTGCATTATTAGCAATTCTTTATATAATTAATTTCTTTAAAATAAAATTGCGAATTTTATTGACAGAATTGACACATAGGTACTATGTTTGGAATAAGAGAGTAAAATCCAATTACATTTTTATTAAACCCTACCGGGATGAATTCCCGGGCAAATGCTAGTTTCTTAAAAAAATAATTATTCGTAAACTTTTATAGAAGGTGATTTAACTTGTTAAAATATTTTTATCGCAAAAATCACATTTTTGGCGCTAGAATCCAACCGAAAGTAACATCTCTTTGCTCGACACAATTGTCCCTATAGATAAATTTATCGAGTGCGATTGTTTCTGGAGTGAAAGATAGTCGAACGAAATCGAGCAAACGGCGAGAGAGGAAAGCAATCACGCTGATGAATCTCCCCCCGGCCGCTCCCCGCGCCACTCGCGAATGTAACAATGATGATGTAACAACTCTCGACGCATTCTCCGGCGCACAATGCGCGCCACAAAGCCAACTAAAGAGACAACGTGCTGCCGGCCATTGTCTCATCGGCGCTGAGAGGGAAGGAGGGTAAATTCTGTGCTTGCTGTTTGTTCGCCAAACGACGGCAACGACTACGACGACGACGCCGGCATCCACACACATCGTCGGCGACTTGACTGCGCGCAAATCGTTTTCCAAAGCTTCGATTCACAGAAATAATGCGCGCCCCATTATGGAGTTTACAAATACAAACAGTCGCATTCATCCGGCAGCAGCACACACTGCAACTGTCTATTGAGCGAAATCACAAATTCTATTATTCGTCCTATTTGTTGTTCTATGCGAAGAATGGCAGGCGAAGTTGAGGGCGAAAATAAAAATTTTATTGTTCTGCTTCAATAGGAATATTTTTGGCTCGATTTTTCTTTTTGGTAGTTTGACACGTGTCTTTTCAGATAGAGAAAAGAGTCTTCTGAGAAGTATTTCAAGGTGTTTCAAATAAAGTTATGGCACAACGTTAGTTATTTTCTTAATTAAATTTATCAAATTGAGTAACAATTTAACAAGGATTTTAATAAAAATCTATAATATAAAAATGAATCGCAAAATGTGTTTGAAAGTGCATAACTCAACAACGTCTGGACCAATTTGGCCAATTCTTTTTTTAAATGTTCGTTAAAGTCCTAGGATGGTTTTTACGATGAGAAAAATTTGAATAATTGCCGGGAAAACGCTAAAGACAGCCTTTTTCTATAGGATAAAAGTTGGCATTGAGATTCAATCATAGTTATAGTTAAATAGATGAATCCGAGATGGCGCGCTCAAGTGCATTATTATCAATTGTTTATATAATTAATTTCTTATAAATAAAATTGCGAATCTTATTGATAGCATTGACACATACTATGTCTAGAACAAGAGATTAAAAACGAATTACATTTTTATTAAACACTATCGGGATGAAGTCGCGGGTAAAAGCTAGTAGGTAGATATTTATAATCAAATTAAAGGGTATTTTTTGAAGAAATAATGCAAGTTAACATTGATATACTGATTGTTGTTTTCTTGAAATTATAATCATCTGAAAAATATGCAATATTGGGTTGAGTTATTTGTGAAATGAATTTTTAGCTCTTACAAAAGTACAGTCTTTATCATAAATTACTATCGAAAAGGTGTGAACGAGCAAAACGTGAAACAAAAGAAATTGCAGAGAAGAAAAAAGAACGATACCTCGCTCTTTGCTGGCTGGTTGGCGATTGTTGGCAACATAATAATAAAATGGGAAAAGGCATTAAATTATCTTTCCATTTGTACCGTCTCCGCGCGCGTACCGATACCTATGCTAACGAAGAAAGAGCGCGAGGAGGCACAAAAGACCATCCGTGGCTCGTAATTAATTCTTATCTCGCTTCGGGAGACAGACACAATGCAGCCGCTACACTGCTACTGTACGGCGCGCACAAGAATCCTCTCCAACCTGCCGGGGCAGGCATTCAAAGCGCACCCGGCACAAAAGCCGCACCATCGCGCGCATAACAAAAACAACAAAGTTCTTTCTTCTTTCGCGAATGAAGCGCGCTCATTGTCTCAACAGAAGAGGGTTGGATGTTGCTGTGGAGAAAGGTGGCGCGCGGCGAGAATCAACGCGCGCGCCTTTCTTTTCCGCGTGCGCCATCCCTCCTGCCCCCGCGGCGGAGGGAGAAGACACACTCGCGATACACTCGCGCGCGCCGCCGCGTGCCTCTTGCTAGAGACAAAAACGAAAATGTTGCCACGATTGGTGGAGCGACGCGATCGCAGCCACTGCGCGACGCGCATTGTTCTCATCCAATGGCGGAACAATGCCCGATGCGTTCCACGCATTCGCGACCCGCAACACGCGCTTCAAAACTAGGAAAATTCACCGAAACACACGAAAAAAGTGCGCGCGCTCGCCCCGTCGAATGAATAATGCATGTTTTGAATGGCGTGAAAGTTTGTAGTGAAAAATAAATTTACAGCGTTTGACAGTTGACACATTCACTATTTATTCTTCTTGCTGGTGTGTTGGATCAATACACGTGGTGTAGTGCGGTGCAAGTCAGCCGAATTTTGTCGTCAAACTAAATCCGCACGCGTACAAAGCGGTTTCATAACATAACACATTTACCAAGGGGGCGGCAGGGCGGAGGGGCGGTAAATCTATTTAAAATTTGACGTTTTCAGGATGTTGGAGGCCTAGCATAGTCCTATTCATATGCAAACGTGATTTAACCCTCGCAAACAAAACCATTTCATTTTAAAACCATGACATTTCGCAGGGTTTTCGTGTAGGTTTTGTCTTGTAACTTTCAAATGAATGATACAATGTTTAAATTTGATATATACCTACTTAGGTAAAACTAAAATATTTATCAGAAAGTGTGTTTAATACTTATTATCTTGATATATACGTACATATCTTCTAGAATATAGAAATGAATCGCAAAATCTGTTGGTAAGCGCATAACTCAACATCGCCTAGACTAATTTGGCCAATTCTTTTTTTAAATGTTCGTTAAAGTCCAAGGATGGTTTTTACGGCGAGAAAAATTCGAATAATTGCCGGGAAAGCCCTAAAAATAGCCCTTTTCTATAGGATTAAAGTTGGCATTGAGATTCAATCATTGTTATTGTTAAATAGTTGAATCCGAGATGGCGCGCTGAAGTGCATTATTAGCAATTCTATATATAATTAATTTCTTTAAAATAAAATTGCGAATCTTATTGATAGAATTGACACATACTATGTTTAGAACAAGAGAGTGAAAACGAATTACATTTTTATGAAACACAACCGGGACGAAGTCGCGGGCTAAAGCTGGTTATTGAATAAATTGACAATTGTAATGGTTAGATCATTAAAAACTGACAGAATCCAAATCAAAATTCACCTCATTCCTTCTAAAGGAACTATTAATCTTTGGGTGACCAATAGTTGAAAACTCCTAATGCCATCCTTTGAGAACTTATAACACAATTTTCCTATCAATTGAAAAAGGATAACACAGGTTGCTTCTTGATAGCTTACCCAGTCGTTTCGATATTTCCGAATTATGCATCTTGGGATTCTCCTGCGCGATTTTCCGCCGCTGCAGGCGCGACCACACCATAAAGGCATTCATGGGTCGCTTGATGTGATCCTCCTGCTTCTTGACCATTGCCTGCGGCGCGCCCGCCATCGACTGCGGCATGCCGAGCGCACCAGCCGCTCCGCCGAGGCTTGCCATCCGCGACAACCCCTCGGCGGCGCTGAAGCCCCCTTCGCACATCTGCGACCTGCAACAACAAACACAGACACCGCCACGTCATGAATGCTAATCGTATCAAAACACACGAATAAAATTATACATCTAAGGGCTGTGGCTGTAATAACATTAGGGGTCAGATAATTAAATATTCATTTCGCGGGTGCCGTACCCACCTCTACATACACCTAAGCTATCAAGTTTAGAAGTGGCGCCAAAAATTCTCAACTTTCACCAATATGTAAATGCATCAAATTGATCCCGCGGTAAATACGAAAATCTTGAGTTATGACCGTTAGACGGCGCAGCCACAATGCGAACGGGCGTGTTTTAATGAAGTGATTACGATGCTTTATAGCCGATTAGATAAATGGACGACGGTCAATAAATATCAGCTCGCAATTATTGATAAATCATAAATAATATCAATAATATTTATTAACATGTCGTGCTTGTAGCGTTTTAGCATTTCAAATGTATGACAGGTCGTAAAAATGCTTTCCACGGACGTATAATCAATTAGTCAACGTGTTGTGCGCAACAACTTAATTTAAGGGCCACTTTCGGGCGGCTGAGAGTCTCACAAATTGACCTTTTCGAGTGTGCCGGCTCGTTTGGCCGTCGGCAAAGGAATTGCGCGCTGGAGTGGGGTGGAAAGGACCAAAGGAGCAGGAGAGCTAATGCGTTTGACCGTTTCCCTGCACCAGAGGGTCAAAAAGGGCGTGCTGGGCTTATTAGATCAATTTGTAACTCACTCACAGGGCAAGTGTTTTGACTTTATTAGTGTGATAACTTAAATAAACAATTTACCTCATAAAATGGCCACTTGTGGCCTGTCGATGTAGGTCCAGATCAATTTTGAAGCCGTTTGAGTCCTGTTTATCGCTAAATTCACTAATTCACTAATCACCAAAGTCACGCACTGAAAGTTTCTTTTAAAAAGTCACAAGTCTCGCGTTTTATTATTGTTTATCTGTTTATCACGCGGTTGACGTCCACACAGCTGTTGCGCGGGTCGCACAGGTGAACGATTAATGCCCGATATTATCTAGTTGGCCGTCGGACACGATATAGAATGTGGTGCGGCG
Source organism: Dalotia coriaria (assembly GCF_025399875.1). Taxonomy (NCBI): domain Eukaryota; kingdom Metazoa; phylum Arthropoda; class Insecta; order Coleoptera; family Staphylinidae; genus Dalotia; species Dalotia coriaria. The sequence continues at coordinate 70,947 of NW_027045464.1, forward strand.
GCGGTGTCTCTGTGTGTCGGTTGTGCTGGCGCTGGCGTGCGAGTGTGGCTCACCGGGCGCGGGTAGACATGCGCCCCGTAGCGGAAGCACTGTGAACCAATCGCGGTGAACGCAAGGCGGGGTCCCCCAAACTCACGTCCCCTTCCGCTGCCGCCGTCTCGGCTACGCCTCTCTCGCGTGACGGAAAATCGCGACACCGTGTAAAATAAAACAAAACACAACTGAACTAAACTGAACACACAGGCAGAGCAAAAGCAGAGAGATCATGGTATGGTATGCTGTGTGCTTATTTGCTTGTTGGCGTTGTTCTATCGGTGGAAATGTGAACTATTTAATATTTTTGCAAGTGCGCCTCTTGTGTGTGCGTGACACAAAAGGTGGAAAGCGATTACACGCTCGTCGCGACGTGCGCGCATGCAGATTTGTCAAACGGTCGGATTTCGGCGTGCCAAACAAAACGACGGGTTGCCTAGGCGACCCACGATGGCATTGTTCAGCGCGGGCCTTGTGCAGGTGTTGTCCCCCGAATACTGTCGAATCAATAGCACCTGGGTTGCCAGTATATTCAGTTATTTAGTAATCGTTGGATTTCTCTGAATCACAGAAGCAGTTGTTGTTCATTTTTGCCACAAGCGTCTTTTCTTCGCTTAATATACCGTGGGGAAGCCGACATCTTGACCGGACAATTGAGCGACCAACCAGCCGTGGTAGACGGCGTGTCGCCTACATGTCCGAAAATCTCATTCAACGGAATGCGGGTCCATGCCCGGCGGTCTGATGTAGCTATACTTCTACGTGTGTGTGTATGTTGGTTTTTTGTCAACGAGATGGTCACCATCATCGCACTAATCCCTTTTCACGGCGCGCTTACAACTTTTATACGTCGTAAAATGTTATAAACCAAAGGCGTACTTACAGTTCTTATACAAACGAGGAGAGCGGTAGAGAATGGCAATAGCCGCGCATGTACAATGCCGTTTGTGTTCTTCAGCGAGCAGCGCAAGTCGTAAAATTATATGCACCCCTTTTTGGGACTGGCGGAGCTAAACTTGTTGATGTTTATTTAACGGTATGGTTTTATTTTATCCAATGTTGTAAAACAATTTGCATTGCAGATTTCAGCAAAATTCCAAACAGATGTTACCTTCTACGTTCTCTGAAAATCCATTTTTCTGTATTTCGTGTACCTAGTTATATTTGGAAATTTGAATTTTATATCGAATAAATTGGTAATAGGTACAACTTTTAGAAAATAAAGTTAGACGGGATATCGAAGCAGAGCAGTGTCGCTGAAAAGTAAAAACATTTTTTGCCTTGCGTTCCTAAAACAATGCAAGTTTTTGAAAACCACCACGAGTAGTACCACTATAAGCATACGATGAGGAATTAGCGGAAGCTTGGCCAAGTCGTACCTCTAAAATACAATTGGCCCTAGATTGAAAGTTTTGCAACTTAATGTCAGTTTTTCGACATATTTACCTGCTTTAGTTAATATAGCTTTAATTCGTATGAGAAAAATTAATCAGAAATGTTTATATTTTTGTAAAACATCAATTTAACAAAAATGTGTGAACGGTGCGACTTAACAAACCGGTACCCTAAGTCGTACCATCGAAACCCTAAGTCGTACCTATGCCAAAGAAATATCAAAATGAGAATATATATTAGTTTAATAATAATGTATTTATTTGCAAGGTATTTTTTACTCGTTTGGACACCCCAACACATTTGTCATGCATCCAAATTTTGCATTTGAGGCACTGAATATAGTTAACTAGCTTTTGCCCGCGACTTCGTCCTGGTAGTGTTTAATAAAAATGTAATTCGTTTTTACTCTCTTGTTCTAGACATAGTAGGTATGTGTCAATTCTATTAATAAGATTCGCAATTTTATTTTATAGAAATTAATTATATAAAGAATTGCTAATAATGCACTTCAGCGCGCCATCTCGGATTCAACTATTTAACTATAACTATGATTGAATCTCAATGCCAACTTTTATCCTATAGAAAAGAGCTGTCTTTAGGGTGTTCTCGGTTATTATTCGAATTTTCCTCGCCGTAAAAACCATTCTTGGACTTTAACAAACATTTAAAAAAAGAATTGGCCAAATTGGTCTTGGCGTTGTTGAATTGTGCGCTTACCAACAGATTTTACGATTCATTTTTATATTATAGACTAACGCTACAAAAACAGAATTTTCCAAATCATAGATTTTCCCTCATAACCTATGCATTTATTAACCTAACTTAACTGCAGTTCAAAATAGATTAATATACAAATATAAATCTTAAGTTTAGCGTCTAAGTGTATTCAGGTTGATTTTAATTGATCTATTATAAAAACCATTCTAAGCCAGACACAATTTATTCATGAATTGCTGGCTTGCGATTTGATAAATAAAGAATTGACTTGCGGCGCGCTGAGCACTTGCCGTTGTTGTGAAATTAAAGTGTAATAAATCACGATTACGAGCAAATCTCATTCAGATACCTACTACATACGTACACGCTCATTCCGTATTCTTTTGATATATATTTGCATTTTACCTCTTCAATTCCTTTGCCGTTCTTAATAATATATTAATAATGGAGTGTACTCAATAATGTCGTATTGTGGTGAGTATTGTGCCACACATTCTAGTCGTTCGTTCGGTCCACCTTTGAATGCATAATTAAATTTGCGTTTTCATTGCGTTTCATAATCGGCAACAACCCCTTTCTATACCTACCTATGTACAACTTAATCTCGCAAAGTGTATGCAAATGATTTGATGAATATTTTATCATGCAGGTAAAAGTTTTAGCGTGTGCTGCATAAATTTCGCCATTTCATCAAATTTATTTAAATTCATTCATCGCGTGCCATATTTTATTGTGTGTCAAATTTTCGTTATTTGCTGCGTAAATTGTAACGTTTTTGTTCGCATAAGTTTAACCAAAATTTTCACACACGCTAAAAAAGTTGTTGATTTCTCGGCGAGATTTAAAGATGTGCTTGATCTTTACTCAAATGTTATCGTGATCGAGTTTTGGGTTTCGAGATGTTTTAGAAAAACGTTGGTTGTAACAGTTGAAGCAAGAAATAAGATGCAAAGAGGCCAAAAAAAACGAACACACACATAAGAAATAAGAACACATAGTTCCGATATATCTGCGAATGAGATCAAGCATCCCTTGACATGCGATGAATGCGCCCCATAACTGGAACACAGCACAGGGATTTGAACAAAAAGCAAAAAGAAACGGATATCTAGACTGTCAAGACGAGGCATACCTTTTGATTTCTGTTATTGTTGCGCGCATCTATGAAGGTATTATCACGAAGGGGAGAAAAAGAGGCTTTCTCTGCGGCTTACAGCCACACAACGCTGCTCTCATGGGGTGGAATTAAAAATCACGAATTGATCAAATGAAAACTCGGAAATCGGAACGACATTATTGATTCGGTAACTAATTGGATTTTACACTTTACTGTGCACGATGAGGCAAAATAAAACTAAGTTTAAGATAAACAAACAACAAACATGACAACCGGAAGTTTATCTACCTAGATAGATAGTTGTTTGTTCGATGATTGAATTTTAATTCGGTGCAATCGAGTAAAAACGGCAGATGGTGATCATCTTTAAGATGACCAATATTGTAACAAAAGCGGACGGCCAATAGATTTCGGACAAACACGCTCGGCATAGAAGATTACACAAATCCTCTAGCGATTGGCGATGAAACGTAATTGTAAAAGTATTTGCACCGCACAATTCTCCACGTAATAAGCGTGTAATCCTTGCACATCTGTTACGTGCAACTTACAACTTGCCACAAACATTCTTACTACAAAAACATCAAATAATGTACTAACCGCAATTATTATGTAATATCAATGCATTTGTTCGATTACAGTTTGAATGTTTTCGGTGGAAAATGTTTGCTCAAAAAATTACACTCACTTTATTTGTGTATACGGGTTTGTAAAAAGGGTTTTTAACATATGTTGAACAACCCTTCGCAATCATCAATCGTGTGGTGTGGGGCTTGGAGTTCATGTGTGTGTGTGTGTACGCAACGAAAATTGATGAGCCGGCCATTAACGCATAATAAAGCCAACGAATGGATTTACGCATGCACGATTTGTATTCCTAAACCGAAACGCATTTGTACGCGAGTAGTATGGGTATAATGTTGGCTTGCATCTTTATTCTTGATGCACACGTTGTATCAAACAAATTGCGATTTAATTCGGACAAAATCGCGCTGCACGCGCGAAACTAATAGGTTTAATGGCGTGGTATTAATTTGATTATTTGCGCACAATGAGGAAAAAACGCTTAACTTTTACATTTAATACTCTCAGTTAGTCAATGCAGTTTTTTGTATTAAATTAGGTTAAAATGAAAATTTTTAAACTAAAACTTTATATGATTTAAAATGCAAATATTTTGAAAACTAAATGGATAATCAATTTTAAATTTGTGATTTTTTATATAAATGCAATATAAGTATTACTTTATTTTGATTTTATTGCCTAGATATTTTTAAGTAAATCAAGAATTGGTTAAAAATTGAAATTTTTATATAACTATTTTCAAAGACTTAGACCTATATTTTAGAGAATATATTTAATAATCTTTATTTCTTCCATAACATCTGAAGAATGCTAATATGTCGGTAAATAATTTGTTTTTATGTAAAGATTTAAATTATGTTTGTTTTTTTGTCAAAAATATCACAAATTGAAAAAAGTTTTTACAAAACCCAATTTACGAGTAGGTAATTGATTTTGATTGATTGACATATAATTTAGTCCTAACGGTTCTGAAACCTCTGATACTTTTGAAATTTGATGCGTTTTTTCTGACCATTTTTGCCTTTACATTATAGAATTTTGCATACCCATGTTGACCTTTTGATTGTATTCATATCTCATATTTTCATTTCCGATGGCGTGCATTGCTCCAGAATAGAACGAACAACAACAAAAACACCTCTCTTCCCGGGTGACTTTTCCCATCCGTGTGTATGTGTCACGTCGCGTTACTTCTCAAAAATCAACTGTGACATCATCTCGCATTGTATGCGCAATATCTACGCCTGTATACTCTGTATAGGTATGTGTGTGCTCCACATTCTTACGGTCGACGAAGCGCACAACCCCCAATGCTAATGTAGGGAATGCCCGCATTCATCTGCGCTGAACCGTGTCGACCATTCGCACATATATCCACGTTCGCTTCGTGTTTCTCACCTTGGCGGAGATGATCTCTCAAGAAAACCATGACTTCCACTCCATTGTTATCCCTCTCTGGTTTCTTTCTCTGCTGGTTCTCTGAAGCGCGTTGTGTGTGTACATCTGTGTGTGTGTGTGTGTGGATGCGCTAAGGTAAATCTTGTGAGCGGTAAGACAAAAACGGCGACGGGATGATGTGATGTAGCGTACACGTTTTGGGGTTGCGATGGTTGCGATGAAGCACCCTCGAACGTGATCCAGATTGGGATAGTTTCGGGGGTTGCATTGCGCGCACAGCACCTGGCGATGGTGAAACACAGGCCGACACACACGGCGCACAACGGCTTCTTAATAAACGCACGCCACCAAGTGGAAGGTGAGAGTCTCTTCAGATTCCACTAAATTATTTGATAATGAATTCGTGAGAGACCGCTGATACCGATAGCGATAATGGGTTGGTAGGTACGCATAAAAAAAATTGACCGTTAATTTAGAGAGATTTTAATTTTTGTTTATTCATTTAGAATATTCATTTGTTATTTATTTGTTGTTCATTTGTGGTTTATTATATTTTCTACTACCAGTGTTTCCACGGTTTCGAGGCACAAAAAATTAAAAAGTGGTACTTTAAACACGGCCCGTGACTAAAGTACGGAAACATGTTTTCTCCACTTTTTTTTTTCAAATAAAAAATTTTCATTACAGATACTATTAATTTAAATTCAAATTTGCATTAGCTACTTTAACGTAGTTTATTCTGAACAATAATTGTTATGAATTAATTTATTCTACTTTAATTCAAAACGTAAATGAAAGAAGTATCTAAATATTACACATGCCTCATCGTGTTACCCTTTATTTTCTTGTCCTTTGGCCCTTTGACCCTTGGACCTTAGACTGCAACATTTGTAACATTGTGTAACCCTTTCACATCGGCTTTATTCATTCCCTGAAAGCATGAATAATTTTTAGGTTTATACACAAAAAATCGTTGGGATTTATTTCAAGTACTAGAAAAAAACGTTAAACTGTTAAAAATTGGTATTGTGATCGGTTATTTTTATGCAAAATTAAAAATAATATGAATTGTAATCAGATCCCGGTTAAATTATTTGAAGTTCAAATATTTTCATATGCAAATTTCAAGTGTAATCGATATTTTTTTCTATTTATTGATTTTATTTAGTGATGTGTTTACGATGGGTCTAAACATGATTCCACTGATATAATTCCGTTACGCTTTGATAACCAATAAATAACCAATAACTAATAAATAAGAAGTTTGGGTGCATTGAAAGAACGATGCGTTACATCATAATAACCACCGGGAGTGGTCGAGTGTAACGAACGCAATTTCGTTCAACGTTCGACATCTCAATTCGACCATTAACACCACGAATATACGAAAATTATACATGCCGCACCATCGAACTAAAAGAAACGCCGAGCGAAAAAAAAATTGGATCCTAGGAACATCCCGGTATTGTGCGTTGTGCGGGACAAGGGACAATGCGCCGAAATAAATCGCACTGGGTGTGTTACGGAAAACGCCCAAAAAATGCATACAATCGCAAGAGAATGCCATTGAAACGTGACATTTTTTCATTGATCACAATATCGACATCCAAGCCAAAAAGGGTTGCGCTGGTTTACTCATCAATAGATTCGTAATGGTTGTGCAAGGAAAAAATGAAAATCGAAATCACCGTGTCCCAATTTTATATTCATTTACATCTGGGATCTGAGGGCGCAACCCGTGTTCATGAATTTCTGATTGCACCCTCCTTGCAAGGCGAGCACAAACGACCTCGTAATATCCATTATATTCTTTTATGGAGTGCGCAACATTTTTATGCGGCAAAAGTGTAACAAATCACCACCGATGGGAAATTACCATACGGCATTGATTTCCGATCGCTCGATCTATCTATCGGTGATGTATAGTGTAGTACTGATTCTTGAAAGGGGTTGCAATGCATGCAAAATTGGGCGTGTATCAATAAATCGACATCGTTGACTTTTGCGTTCGCATTAATTATTCATTGGATCACTCCTCTTAAAACATATCAATTTCGATTTAACTGCGATTTTGCGATCGATTGATTCCGGAGAATCGATGCAAATGCAATTTATGCAAAATATCAAATCGTATTGTGTTGTGAAAATATTGTATTACACAATTTTGTGTTATGCAAAATGTTAAAAATATTCGAGTATTTTCGTTACGGTATTCAGACTTTAATCGTTTGTTCAAATTCAGAGCTGTATTATCAATGATTTTAGTGGAACGAGTGGTGGAATATTTTAAATTTCTATTATAGGAATAATTTATGGAATAAAAAAATTAACATAAAAAATAATGTTAGAAATTGTTTCATTTTTTAATGATTTTCTACATTTGTTAAAATAAAAGTAATATTTTAAAGACTAGGCTATTAATTCATAATCTATAATATAAAAATGAATCGCAAAATCTGTTGGAAAGCGCATAACTCAACAACGCCTTGACCAATTTGGCCAATTCTTTTTTTAAATGTTCGTTAAAATCCAAGGATGGTTTTTACGGTGAGATAAATTCGAATAATTGCTAGGAATACCCTAAAGACAGCCCTTTTCTATAGGATAAAAGATGGCGCGCTGAAGTGCATTATTAGCAAATCTTTATATAATTAATTTTTTTTTCAATAAAATTGCGAATCTTATTGATTGAATTAACACATAGGTACTATGTCTAGAACAAAAGAGTAAAAACGAATTACATTTTTATTAAATACTACCGGGACGAAGTCACGGGCAAAAGCTAGTTTATTGTATTTATGTATAAATAGTTAATTTTTCACGAAAACTGAAAATTTATTACTAATTTTATTCCAACATTTAAAAAGAAAATTAAGTACTACAGTATGTGTTGTTTCTCAAAGTAAATACTGGTTTTCAATTATCTCGTAAGCATAACAACCAAAAACATTTTTTTTATAACTAACCTATTTTCAAACCAAACGTTACACTGTTACTCTACACCTACACCCATAACTTAGCATTTTTATACATTGTGCTCATTTTGAATGTAGGTATCATTTTTGTATTTTTTCAAATCTTTTGTGCACCATTGGTATTATAAAATGCCATTTCTCATTTTGAATGCGCGCATCAAAATAATTGTTACATTCAAACTTTTTATGCATTTTTGTGTACTCTGCGTTTGATGCGTGTTTCATGTGAGTTGTTTGAAGGGAGGAAATCGGATTTTTCAAGCCCACTTCCACCCCGTCACACAACGGGCTCGCGCGCTCACCCACTCATCTACCCTCTATTTTCCTCCAACCACCATCCCTCACATCTAAGATATAATGTAAAGAATATAAGGTATGAGGTAAATCCGTCTTAGGTGTTCGCATTTTGAGCTTCTACAAAACATATCAAATAAATGAATATATTTTTTGATATTTACTTTGTTGCTTTGTTACTTTGTTCAGTATCAAAAGACTAATCGTAATATAAAATTGATTTGTATGAACCTTAAGAAAGCTCAGTGTAAACATCCGGTAACGAATTATATTTTTAAATCTTTTTTTTTTTTCTGACAAAGTAATTAAAGATTTAAAGAAATAAATAAAAATCAATTACTAGATTTACTAATGCAAACGCGGCGCTATTCAAGCATCCCCCGTGGTATCAAGGGTTGCACCCGAATTCAGAAGCAACTCCCCAGCGTGCAGAGAAAGCTTCGATTATCTTTAGAAATCAGTGCGAGTGTGGAGCTACAAGTTGATGATGTTTCGTACCCAGGGGTTGTTTTACCCCCTTTAGAAAAACGTGTGCGTCACGCTGAGCGAATTAATACGACGTTGTTTAATAGCGTTTAGTCTTTCACAGCGAAAAAAAAACTCAAACAGAATTATTGCAAAATATTATACTCTGCAAGGGTTGAATGTTTTGTGGTGGCATTCATTTATCAATTAACTTCTATTCAGATGTTGCAAAATACGACCGCGACACAACAATTCATAATTAAACTCACAATTGGAGATAACAAACGTCGAGTTAAATTTGATTTATTGCAAACGTTTTTTTGTATTTTTTGTTGAAATAGAAAAAAATGTTTGGTTTGTATTATAAGCACATAGATATCACATATGTTTGAATTGTAATCAAAGACAAAACAGTCAGTGGTGTAGATTGAAATTCAAGAACACGAGGACAATTTCACGTTTGGGTTTGTGGGTTTGGGGTGTGTGCAAACAATCCGAATTAAAGTTTACGGCGCTAATTGAGTCGAGGGTGGCGAGAGTCTCGCGCCGATTTCAATTATCGACGAGAGTTTGATGAAAATCAATACCTCTGGGATCCTCAACCCTTAATTCAACATCTACAAACTTATGTTTATGTAATTTTATCGAAAAATTAAATTTTTCTTCAACGCGATGTAAGTAATGTTGGATGATAAGTGGATGAGACATATGCGCAAAATTAAACGCCGCAACAACTTCAATTCAACTCCCTGCTGCGAATGTGTGTCGTGGAGGACACTCTCCCTCTCACCGCCACACCGCTTAAAGAGATTATATGTGAAGCACTTCTTTTGTCTGCCAATACACACGGCCGGGCGTTTGTTTGGCAGTTTTGATTATTTGGAGTGCTCCTTGCCGTCTGTGCGGAGGCGGTGGCTGTAGGTGGTGTGATGGTGGTGGTAACGTGCCACCAGCAATCGTCGCTTTTCTAAAATCCCCAGTCGCCGCCGTCGCCGTTGCCGCCGTCGCCTCACCCTCGAAGGCTCTTATTGCGATCGGGAACAACGCCGGAATTGAATAAGAGAGAAGCCCGACGTTGTGTGTGCGCACGACAAACGCTTTTCATATTTATTTAAATTGAGAAAAGTATTGTCGGGACAGCGTTCGGGCGTTGAATCGACAGCCTTCTGACGCCTTTCACACAAATCACACACACACATTAACATTCGGGGGATGAAAGACAGGATGAATTTTAGGAGACTTTTAATCTCAACTTTTGGTGATTGAACTCGTGTTTTTTTTTTATATGTTGGAAAACGGCTTGTTTAAAGCATGTTAATTATTGATCAAATCAATTGATTTTGCCAATTTACTTATTAAATTACTTGCTTTTTTCTGCGACTTTGTCCTGATAGTGTTTAAAAAAAATGTAATTTCTTTTTACTCTTTTTTTCTAGACATTGTATATGTAATTCTATCAATAAGATTCGCAAGTTTATTTTAAAGAAATTAATTAAATAAAGAATTGCTAATAATGCACTTCAACACGCTATCTTGGTATCAACTAATTTAACTATAACTGTGATTGAATCTCAATGCCAACTTTTATCCTATAGAAAAGGGCTGTCTTTAGGCTTTTCCCGGCAAATATTCGAATTTTTCTCGCCGTAAAAACTATTCTTGGACTATAACAAACATTTAAAAAAAAAGAATTGGCCAAATTGGTTTAGGCGTTGTTGAGTTATATGCTTACCAACAGATTTTGTGATTCATTTTTAATTATAGGAACAATTGCTTGGATAAAAAAAAACATTTAAAATTCTGTTTACTTAGTTCAATGTGAATTAACTACAAAAGCACAGTTTTAGAAGAATTATTCAGAGTAAAATTTCAATTTTTTGTTAATATTGACCAAACCCCTAATTAAATTTTATTTGCTAAATGATCATATAAAAGTACGTTTAATACCGAGTAAAATAACATCCATTTTGTTTTTCCAGCATTTTTATAACCCGAGTAAAACGTGTTTCTAACTAACAATATCATCTATTTTGAGCTATTTAGACCACTTATATTACTTGTATGCGCACAATTCTATTATATTCCAGAATGTAACAATTCAAAAACGTTAAAATGAGTTGTATCAAGATGAGGCCCAGTTTGAAATTAAATATTCACGGCCGCGGTGGTCCGGCGTATTCAGATTTCGGTCACGCTAGACATTGCGACGCTTTTCATTCCATTCTCTGGCTGCGCTCCATTCGGGAACACAAACGCTGGTACTCTCGAGCATTCTCGAATGAAAAAAGATGAACATTACGACAGTGGGATTGTTATTGCGAAAGAGACCATGCGACACAATGTATCATTATAATAGCCGGGTCATTCGCATGCTGTGTGTGCGTTCCATAGCCCCGAGTATCGCCATTCTTGTCCAACGCGCGCAGTTATGCAAAGTGCGTCCGTTCTCAAATCTTTGTCGAGCGTAATGTGCCAAAAATAAGCCCGGCACAAAAGGAAAAATCCTTTCGTGCATAGTTTTCATATGCCGCGTACACCACACTCTTCTTGGGCCAGAGAGCTGTTCCGGGCATTATGCGTCGCACAATGCGCACCTCGCCAAAAATATACACGCGTTGCGAATGGCGTGAAAAACGTCCTGAATGCGCCCGTGTGGACATTGTTGGTTTTTGTGTGCGGCGCGGGGGGCATTCTTCGCGATGGCCGCAATTTTCGGGCGCACCAAATGGATATAATGAAAGCAAAGCGGAATAATAAATCGAATGGCAACAATTGCACGTACCTAACCTACACGTGGTGTGCATGCGTGTGTGCATATTGTGCTTCAAAAGGAGAGGAAGTGAGCGAAATAAATCTGCCTCTGTTTGGGCTTTTTTTTTCCTTTTTTGAGGTATTTCATGCAATGAGAAAGCAAATTTTAACTATTTACACTCGACTGGGCGGACATATTATTACGCACACACAACACGATTAGGTATTTATTTCGGGCTGAGGATACAAACACGCATGTGTGAATGGGAACTAATTTCATGCTTGGTTTTGAAATTATTGGCGCGGCAGGCCGGAAATTGTGCGCCGAATTTTGTTTTCGATGCAATTTTACTATTAATTTGTTGTGTCTGAGTGCAAAATCGAATAAATTAGGAAAATTTTTGAATTTTTGTTATCTTGAACTTCTCTTTGGCAAATTTTATTTGCCCATACACTACTCTTTCACTTACCTATATTAATATTAGGGTTGTTTTGTGCCCTTATAGAAAATTCTATTGAAAATCCTAGTTTTGAAAAAAAAATGATTTTTTTAGTTTGTGATGTAGTGGCACAACAACAACATATTTCAATCAGACCTGTCGCGAACAATGATTTAGTAGATTTCGAATCGCGGGCGTGTTTTTTATTCCACCGTGCGCTGCAAAGTGTTTCGCCGAGGCGCACACAATGGCGCGGAGGAAAAAGCTTTCGGGCAGCAGCGCGCGGAGTCGTCGCGTTTTCCGTTCTTGATTGCCTCTCCACCGAAGGAGAGAGGAGAGAGATGATGCACCACGTTGTCTGATGGCTGTGTGTGTGTGCGTGTGGTGCACAAAGAGATAATATATCAGTCCGTCGGCCGTCGAGCCATCGGTCAATAATGGCTTCATTGGCTGCCATTCAAAAAACTACTAATGCACTCTTCCTCCGGTGGGCCCATCACTGGCCATCACAACCATCGATGTTTTTCATCCGGCTGTTTTTCTCCCTCACACACACAAACACTTTATATTCATTTCACGATCTGACGTGCATTAATTGCACCTGCTTCAATTTTTCAGCTAAAGGTGACAATATACCTAGGCACCAGAAAACGTTACGAATTGTGAATTGTGGGAAAATTAGATTTGAAGGTCAAAATGATAAAAAGAAGAATCGATCAATTTGTTGTTTTCTTAGGAGATGGCTGCGGTAACGACATTTTTAATTAAAACTATTTGTGCGCGTTTTTCTCCAAACAACCCTCTTGATCTGTGAATGACGAGATCACTCGTAGAAAGCAGAATGACAACGCATTAAGCTCGCATTGTGTGCGGATGTCGGTGATGTGTGTGGGGCTAAGGTGCATCGTCAACCCTTGTACTTACAAATTTCCCGCAATAACGTGCACCCCTTAATATCATCTTGTGCGCATTAAACACCAACCTTGCAATTCGATTATTTCCAGATTCCAGGTCAGAAAAAGGGGCGACTAATTTTCTAGAGCCGCAAAAAAAAAACGAATCTGTAACAAGAGGTTTCGGTTTGATGTGAAATTCATTGCCATTGCCATCTCATCAAGTCCTCCTCGTTTCTTTCATTTGCCATTCAAAGTTCAAAGTCAGGTAGAAAATAAAAGGGGTCGCTGGCATTGTTTCTCACAAATGAAAAACTTGCGCGCCCGCGTGGGGTTGAAAGTTGCAATTTGCTCTGCTGTGCACTTACCGAAAATCAGAAAGTTTTCTTTAGAGTGGTTTTAAAAGTGTTAAAAGTCAGAACGGAGAATCGAAAAGTTTTATGCTATTGTAGAGCGTCGCCACGCCAGACTCACTGGAGACTTGAGGGTGGAGCAGCTCTGCAGCAAGCCCAGCGGGATGTCTCCAACGGTGTGGGACATTCTCAGGTGCTATGCTGTGTGGCACAGCGTCCAAGTTTAAGCTTTTTCGAGCTTTCTGCTTTCATAAAAATGTGTATGTGCCACAGTGCGTTGGGTATTGTTTGGTTACCCTTGACTCTTTCTCGCGTAGGCTGGCTGGGCTGTGAGAAGAAGGTGAATTCCCGTCGCCAGCGCGTCTGGTGTGCGGAGAGTGCACGACCACACCAGACACGCAGGCATTCGAAAAAATTCAATTTTAAATACGCATACTTTATTACTTATTATTATTCAAAAGGGACAGGTTTTATGTGAGTGTTTTTCTTTTGGATTTTGGACTCGTGAGGAGTGCCCAAATGTTTTACAAGTGCCATAAACCAGATGTTAGTTACTGGTATTTTTGGTAACTTTTTTAGATTTTTTTTAAAACTTTAAATGCAAATATCTCTGAAATTTATTGTTTGATTTTTCTCATATTTGGCATACTTATTGGAAATAGTTGCATTTGTGATAGGTACATTGCTGTTTTTATTTTGGTCAATAATTCATCATGAATCATGATTATTGAAAAAAACTTTTAAAATTGTTAAAAAAAACTTTTTTGGTCAAAAACGCAATTATCATGATAATTATATGATACAATTTATTTAAATTTACAAAATTTATAAATAGAGAAGCATTTTTCATAAAAAAAAATTAATATTTTTACCAAAAATTTAAAAATTTTTGGGAAAAACACATCAGAAAACGTTTGTTACTATTTTAAACTTGAAAATCAAGTTCAATATTCTAATAATACCTCTCTTATTTTATTCATATTCAATATTTAGTATTATTTTCACTTTTTTGACTTGTTTCGTTCTTGAACAGCATAAATGCGCTGTCGCTTGCACAACGCGATAAACATTATGCTCCGTGCTGGGAAGCAGTGTGTTGTCCTTGCTTATCTTGACTAAACAGGCGAGCGCAACGCGAAAGAGCTACTAATAAACCATTGTTGGCGGTTCCGACTTGAGTGATTTCGAGTGCGTTCGTAATCTCGACATTAGTGCGCGCATAAATATAACCCACCGATGCCATTGTTCGTAATGAGTTCGTTTTTCTTCTACAACATGCACCATTTGATCCTAAATATTGATAAAACCCAAATCTTACCAATCTACATGGTTCATTTTACATTTGGTACATGGTACTTATAATACTGCTCCAGTTTTTATTTTTGGTATTTACCCCCTGCGTTATGAATGAAAGTTGAGAATAAAAAATTGATAGTTTACTACGTACGGAAACACCATAAATTTGTTTGTGGGAGAGAAGAAAAAACATGGAATAGAAATGGATATAATAAATCGAATGTGGATTCGAAAAGCACTCGCGCGCCACTTTGGATTCTGGTTCTTCTTTCCACCGGTCATGGCGCGTCCTTTGTGATTCGGCCGATCTGCCGGTATAATAAATTCACCTTTGCCATCCGCCGATTACCCTCCTGCTCCTCCTCCACAACACGAATGAAGCAGCAGAAGACGAAGAAGAAAAAAATCCTGAATGAATCCCCGAATGAAAGAATGTATGAGTGGACACTTTGACCGACGCTCTCTCGTATAATATCAACATAATTCAACCACCATTTATTATTATTATTATGATAGATACAGTGGTACGGCGTGTTCGTTCTCTTCTCTTCTGGCTGCTTCGATTCCATCGGTTTTATGATGGCACGCACACCTGTGTCGTAATATAATGTTTATAGAACGCGTAGGTATGAATAAAGGTAGAAAAGCGGGAAAACGATACAGAAGAGAAGACTTTGTCGTGCCTGGCATTATGCGAGGACGAAAGCATCTCTCATCCGTGTCATTGATGTCATGATCCTAAACTTGCTTAAGTTAAGCGCTCTTGCCTTAAATTTATATGCGCGCATTCTACCTGTGGCTACGCTAGACTCGTCGGCGCCGACGGAACGCCGATTCCAGACACTCGGGCACCCCCTAAAATTTTAAACTGCCCAACAATGGTCGCTATTCAGGCGGGCGACATTACAGAAAAAGCTTACTGTAGGCTGAAATGGGTAATAAGCTCATACTGTTGTTGGCGATATGAATAAGCACAATAACACAATAATACAATAAAAGTTTAATTTGCATTATTTGATATTTTAAAGGCGCATAGATCATACTACGTACAACATTTGCTTTTACCGATGGTTCTAAGAAAAAAGATAAAGTTTACAGTACAAATAAGTTACTTACATCTTTAAGAGATTGTTATTTGCAGAGAATTTTTACAATATTTTTAAATTTTTGAAATTTTAAAATTTTAAAAAAATTTAAGTTTCTTGTAGTAACTTATGAATATATCTCCCCTCGAGTAACAATTCGTCATTCAATTTACATTCCATGTAAAGAAGTCCACCATATTGTATCTTAGCAATGCCGTAAGATGCATTATCTAAACATGTGTTTAGTTGCACCTTAATCTCATTCAGCATCAGAGCCACGCAGGCCATTCTCCGGTGGTGATGGTTTTTCTGTTCGTTTTTGCTGTTTTGCCATCTCGTTACGAGCGCATAATGCGTCCGCCATGGTAAAACATTTTTCTCTCCATCGGACGCACAGTTGAATGATTGGTGTTAAAGGATTTCGTCATTGTCGATCGAAATTGCTTTTCGGAATTGATTTCCGTCGGCTGCGATCTGAATATGTTGAATTAAATCCTCCAGAATCATAAATATGAATGAAGCGCTAGAAAATTGTTACAGAATCTTGTAGAATAAAATAAAATAAAAAAGATACAGTGTTTTTTTCAGCTGTAAAATGTTGGAGAATGCTCAGTTTTTGTCATTTTTGTTCGAAAATACAAACGTATCAATGGCGGGCGTACCGATCCGAATGGAATTTCATAAGCAGGTAGAAGGAATTTTTCCCTGGCACTCGATACTCGAATGAACAGCGCGACGTGTTTCTATTCAGCACTGCGGGCGAGACAAAACCAAGGTGAATATGAACGCACACACACTGGCATACAGCACATGTTTATCAATAGTAAGCGTTTAAGGGAGATGAAAGACCATAATGGATTTTTGTTTTCTGTGAAAACTGCACTGACCACACCTATTGTCGCCCGAAAAACGCCGCTTCTCACACGTTTCTCGCCTCTTTTCGCCATTGTATTGACGTTGGTGCAGTTTCCGGTGCATTGTGCACGTGTGCATTCTGCCGCAATCAATGAACAAAAATGAACGAACGAAGGTCTGAGATTTCTTCAGAGGTTCACGGTTTCAGCATCAAACACCTTGAACACTATGTTACATTTTAGGAACAAACATAAAAAATAAAAATAAAATTCAACTCAGTTCTATACTTGCTTCGTAATATACATATGAATACTAAATAAACAAGACTGTAAGCTGTGCGTGGAGAGTTGAGACCAACCGCACCTATAAATCATCTATTGAGATATCATAAGATGTATTGGTTGATTTGCATCAACGAAAAATAAATTTACGAAAACATTTTTTTTGGGAAATAATTCAATTATAAACTGATTAAATTTTAAGTTTTGGTATTACCCGTGGGTAAGGATAGTAATAAAATAAAAGCGGGATTTGTTTAAGCGTTAATCTCACCAACCCTCGCTCTGGACTGTAATAAATAATAAAGTAGGGTAAAAAATTGAAGAGCTAAAATAAATAGCTCAACAATGGCGCGCTTGCACATTGCACGGATAACAATGGCAGACAACAAACACCAACAATGCAATGAAACACGCTCAATAGGACACAGCGCACAGCGCACTAATCCCATATATATTCTCGGGGTGAGGTTAAGGTCCAGGGCCAGGTCCATCATGTGCATTCCGTTTAAAAGTGATGTGCGTGCGAGTGCGGATGATGTGAAGTAAAGCGGAATAATTTCAATGAGTCTGTGTGTGTGTGCGAATAGCGTATGTTTGGCAAATAGGAACGCGAAGCAGATGATACACTGTATGGTGTTTGCATGGCAATGGGCTTAATGTAGCGGCACTAATTTGGGGTGCACCATGATACTCCCGATCGACAATGCACGCTTCGATTGCCCGCGTGTTTTGAATTAGGTTGTTTGTTGTTGCGTTATACGGTTACATGCTTATCATTTATCAATTTTTACATCTTAAGCGACGCACTTGATTTTTGGGCGCAGATAAAACCAGATGCTGTTGTTTGCTTTTTGTTAGTAATTTGTCAATAACATCAACAGAAGGAGGTATTTCTATTTAGTTTAAAGGGATCATTTGACCAAAACACATTTTGGAGTAATACTTAATCATTATTTTTATTTTTATGTTTTCAGATTATTAAAATTAAAATTTTTAATTTTTTGTTACTTTTTTGATTATAAAATTAACAATATTAAATATTTTACAAAAATTTAAAGAAAAAAATGTTTTAGAAATATATTTTCTTGTTGTTTACCAAATTTGATCAAAAATGCATTGTAAGTTTTCGAGTTACACGCAATTAAAAAACTAAATTGTTAAAAAACATCAAAAATGTTTAATATTTTGATCTACGAGTAATTGATACAAAATTGACTTGCATCTTGTTACCTTTTATCAACTGAAAAATCAACAAAATGGCAACGCTTCTAAAAAACATTTCTAGCTAGTTTATAACATTTTGAGGTTAGAAATGTCATTTTGTCATGATAAAAACGCGATTAACCCAAACCCGTTGAAAAACGTATCCGTAAAATATTCGGCACATCAAGATAACTATCAGCGTCGGATGATATAAAATAGCAGCGTCATCATCATCGCCTGCTTCGGCGTTGTCTGTAACACTTGTGATATTGGTAAGTGGCTGACTTTAAAGCCGCTAAAATAAAAGCCGCGCGCGTTTGGAATGCCTGAAAGACGGCGAAGAAGGCGAACGCCACTCTGTCTACCGACGTCTACCACCTGAGAGGAAGACATGCGGGCATGAAAACGCTAAGCGAATAACCGAAAATGAAATACACCGAAAACGAAGCCGAAGAAAAATACGAAAGAAAAAAGGCGACGTATCAAAAGAGGATCTTGATATACGAGTCAATCTTTTCTGATGCTTTTGATGGACGTAAAGTGATTTACACATTTTTTATCATCAAACTCAAACAATTTGTTTTTACTTTTAGAAAAAAAATTCAAACTCACATTTTGCCATGCGGAATTAATTAAATTAATGCACGGCGTATTTTTGGGTGCTAAAAATATTCTTTTATGGTTTTATTACGTCGCGTTGCAAGCAATAAAAGTTAAAACATTTCGAGCGCATCACGCGGTGGCAGGCGCGGAGAAGAGCAGGTGAGATAAGAATTTATCTCGGTTTTTATGTGCGTGCAGTCTCACACCTCTAATATTTAATATTTATTGTGACTCGTCCGCGACCACAGGGGGGCCGTTTTACTGGTGCTACTGACCCCTACTTCTTCTGCTTCGTCTGCGCTTCTTTTACGTCTTGTGGATGCCGCGCGTATGGAAATCGGCTTTTAATTTATCACGAACGTTTTTCCATTGTGCGTGTTAATTTTATTTATGTTGTAATTTATAATGCGGCATTGCATATGGTTTCCTTTGCAAGTTTTGCGATGTCTCAACTTTAGGAAGCCTTTGGGATTCATTCGTTCAAAAATCTTGGAAAGTTGATTAATTATTAGTTTGCCTTATTGTCTATCAAATGATATCTATTTTTATTAGATTTTGGTTTTTGGTAATTTCAAACTTCGATTTTTAACAACCAAAAATAGTTTCATTAAATTTCAGCCCATAAATCAACTTAATATAAACATTTTATGTATTGTAGCAATTAACAAGGATAAATCGGGGATATCCACATCAGGAACAATTATTTATAACGGTTTTTCTTGGAGCGAATTTTATTATAAGTTTCTTTATTTTAAGTTTTTTCTTTAATTTTTTTAATTTTTAATTTTTTTTCGCGATAGTTACTACAAAATATGAAATTATAATTTATTGTAGGTATAGTACACTAATGAGGCTTTATCCTACAAAAAAAAAATTAATTATCTCTTTTAGTTTCGAAGATACAACGCTTTGAAATATCCCCATAATGTTTTTCTTTCCTAAAAGTACCAATGCATGGGAACATATTGAAAAAACTGCATCGCAACTAAAATATTATGGTAAATGCTGTAATAAATGTGCGCCTGATTGCGCACAATTCACATTACAGCGAGTGTGCGAAGCAAATGAAGCGCACGGAACACCGCGCATGTTAGAAATATTCGACGCTTTGTTAGCTGACAACGCACAACAAAACGCAACAAAATATTCACATGGAAATATTTTAAACATCTAAAGTTATTTCAATGAAATCGATGAGCACATGCACATGTACCATATTGGATTATAAATGAGTGAATGCCTCTGATTATTTTCCTCTTTTCCTCTTTTCCTGTTTTCCTGCTCGCGAACAAACGCAAACACTTGTATGTCAGTATTTTACTATTTGTGAGTTTTGCGCGTCACTGTCAATACTGAGTGTCTGGGGAGTGAAGTGTCTTTCCAACCCCCTAATTCCACACATCAAACACAAACAATAATTTGTGTGATTGTGAAAATGAGAAAATCAAAAATTGATCACAGCAAATAAAAATCCTTTATTTATGTATGAATACAGTAGTTGGTTATATTAAGGGTTGAACATTTTTTTCTGTGTTTTTATATTGTTGTGCGTTTTTTATGAGTTTAAGATGACTCGTAGATTTGTTTGTTTCGCTGCGCGTATTATTATCAATTCCAGAAACGTTTTTGTTACGCCGTGGGCAGATCGAATGCGCGCACGGTAGCAATCACGAACGCACCACGACACCATCGATTGTTTTCGATCTCCGCCAAAGAAAACCGATATCATCGTTTAATAAACACCTCGCTTTCAACTCACCATACACACATCCATAGTATTCAAGTGAGTAATTATTCTTCGACGCGAATGAAAATTTTCAATTACGTCCGAATGACAAGTCAACTTTTTCCCTAATTACTTTCAGGCCTCGCACAATACCAATGACCAAACAGTGGATGCCGGGCTAAATCAAAACGAGCGCGCGCGTCCGCTTTTTGTATTTTATTTTATTTTTAATTATCCGAAACACTTGAAGACAACCAACTGCATGCAGCCAGCGCGCCGCGCAGCTTCATTCAGTCAAAAGCGCAACTTATTAAATTAATCCAAATGACCTGGCAAATTTTAATAGATGGACCTCTTTTCAGATCTCGTTCGTTTGGCTTTTCAGGCGGAGCTCTCTTTAGAAACCGCGTGTGTGTATGTCGCTTTATCTCTTCGTGGTCGGCTTCTGTTCTGTGTGTGTACAAGGAGATAAAACTCAAACAAATCTCTGTTTGAAGGTTGCACGAGTTGGAAGTATTTTGTGATGTCATTCTCGGAAGAAATTCAGTTTAGTACTTAAATTAAAAATCACATCTTTACCTCTTTTTTTTTCTCTTTTGCTTTTGGTGTTGATTTCCATGAAATGCAATGTGTGTACGAGGTGTAAATTTAAAGAGCAAAGAGTAAATTAAAACAGATTACTTAATTAACGGTCGAGTCCTTGTAATTAGCGCGGCGGCGGCCATTTTCTAATTACTGCAGCGCATTGTGGACGCGTGCGATTTTACAAAACGCAGCGGTGTTGTAAAGGGTGTCAAAGCTCCCAGCGAAAAGCTTTAATCATTGGCACACAACCGTTTAATTGGTGTATTTACACCAATTTACTTAATCTGCACACGGGTAAATCAGTTACATAGACTATTTATACTCTAATATATTAAAAATAAAAAAAAATTAAATTTTTGCTTTGAAATTTTATTACTTGTTTTAAAATTAGTAACAGTTAGAAAAATAACGTTGTCATCAATAAAAGCTAATGTCGCCGTTATGTCGCCACAACCCTAAAAGCATTTACAACGTTTTCACGTGAATTTTCCGCTCTTTTTCCCTTTCGGTTTTACGATCTCAGTCTATTCTATTCACTTACCTGCTGGACAATCGTCGACTAATAAGTTGTTATTATTGCATCTATTGGGGGTGGCATAAAGTCAGAGAAAGTGTCGGTGGTGGTTTTATTGGACGTCTCAACTCAATTACCACCAATTCAAGCATGAAGACATGCAAGGCCAGATGATTTTCTCTGATTCTTTGAAGCGATAAAGAAAGTCAGACAAGTTTCGACTCAAATCTAACTTAAACATGATTAATTCTACGCGTGAATGTTGGAGATCCGTTACGAAACATTAGTCGCAACACGTATTAGTAATAACAACTAATAGCCCACGATACAATGCGCAACAAAGCACCGAATAGAAATTCGAAATTCAAACTTTTATAAATCCACTAATCGTTTGAAGACAACAAAAAATTGATTAATAGTGCAAATGCTTTAAATCTATGTCGCTATGGATTAAACGTTGAACGAGAGTCAAGGGATGGAGGGCGAACACAGTGATTCGTAGGAAAACAACATGTTAAACAACAATGTGTGTCGATTTTATGCGCACACTTTGGCTGCAAAAAGCCCAGCAAAGATTAATGATGCGATTGTACACGGTATTCAGCTCGAGGGTACAACAAACGTTCATCTTCTCTCTTTCTCTCACACATTCAAACGTTGTCATGCCGAAACGTGTTCCGGGTTTTTAGTTTTGTCGGCGGGCAGGAAATTAGCAAAATATCCACGGCAAACATTCGAAAATTGAATTTGTGCGTTAAAAATCAGTGAATGAATGTGATCAAATCGACAGCGACATCCATTAATGAAGAATCGGGCCATTGTAATCGCGCAGGGTGCTGTGAAAGAGTTGATTGATACCGAGAAGCGGACGTTAACCAATTGAGGGAACACACATCGCGTCTCTCTGTGTGTGCAGGCAAAGTTTTCGTGGCAGCGTGGCGCGATTCGAATAATAGAGATGGTCGAAAATCAACATGCCAAACAAACCAACAAGAAAACATTTCCATCTAATTGTCTGCGCGCACAGGTAGCCAACGCGTGATAATTGAATGCTTAAACATGTTTAGGACCACCGTAAATAAATTTAACTTGTTTCTACTAAAGGCCAAATTATCAGACGGCTGGAGGTTAGTATAGTTATTAGTGGGTATAGTAGTATCAAATAAGGAAAACCATAATAGGACATTAAGTAACAAGTGGCTAAACGAGGGCATTACAGACGGGATTTGATTGAGAGCGAGCGTAGCGAACGAGGTACTTACACTCTGTTTTCTACTTCCACTCTAGTTCCACGTGGCGGTTTTTGTATTTCAACTTTTGTATTTTAAATTATCAAAATTTGCTCGCACACTTATGCAAATTGTAAGGTTATAAATGCCATGCTGCGCGCCGGCCCATGTGATGCTTCGGTTCGTATCGTGCCCCTCCGATACGAGCAGCAGCAGCGCCTGCTTTGACATGTTTGACTGACGTCGCATGGCATTTCATACCGCCTTGTGCTGCTCCGTAGGCAAATGCGCAGGCGCTTGCTCCGTCCCGTGCATAATGCAAACACATAATGAATATTATGTACGGCTTGGCCGTCCGTATATAAAGTACCACTTTTTGTTTTTGAAAACCGTGGAAAAACTGGCGTTTTATAGGTGAAAATAGAAAAAATATGATAAAATCCTTAGTTTTGATGAAATCTCAAGAAATTTTAAACAATTTTATATATTTTTTTAAAATTTTCTATTTGTGCAAATTCATTAATCTGTAATCCATCTCAAATCGACACGATTGTCTCCGCTGAATAAAAGCCTCCGAAACGAGCCGAGAGAGACAAGACAGCTAATATTATACACAAGATTAATTTAACACAAAAGCCGCGCATTCGTCGGTGAAAAGCCCCCGGACTGCCGCCGACTGGCGACGAAGAAACACGCCATTTATTTTCCATCTTTGCGCCGTGCTTTGTCGTCCTCTTCGCTTGTCTCATCGTCGTCGTGCACTTTTACCATCATCGTCTCGTGCCGTTTGAATTATGCGCGTCCGCCGTTATTTATTATCCTTCCTAGGAGGAGAGCATCCATAATGAGATGACATGTTTTGCATTTTACCAGCCATGTCCCAGCTTGTTTACCAGCGTCGCAGTGAAAATCGATAAATCAGCCAAAAACACAATTTCGACTTTCGACGCTGGAAAAATGATCAAAATATTTCAACTGCGTTTGAGAATGTTTAGAAAACAAGTGTGTGATGTGTGTCTCTCGGTGGAGAGACATTAATTGCCTCCGTGGACAATTAGCACGTTTAACGCGATGATTCAACACCGCTGCTATTATTATCATTAACGACTAAACAACGACGTAGAGGCTGAGATTTGGTTGTGTGGATGCCAACGAAATGCTCCTTAAGTGGACGACTAACAGGCCATGATTGCACCTCCAGTGGAACTCTAGCATCGTTCACACTTGTGTGTGGCTTCCATATTAGTCGCTAATCGCTTGGTAAACATGCTTCCAACAAGCATATTCCACTTTTTAAATATGAACCATAAACTATTATTTAGAATCATTTTACTTGACTTAAACATGAAAAAACTAAGTTGGAAACTAATCTGGAGGTGTGTAAATCCATCATATGCTCGATAACATTATCATTTGGTCATTTTAATTTTTATTCTTATTTTTAAACTTGTAATTAATGAAAAATTGCTATAGTTTTTGCACAATTATTCATAAATTCATTTAAGTTACTAGTTTTGCTCGCGACTTCGTCCTAGTAGCGTTTAATAAAAATGTAATTCGTTTTTACTTTCTTGTAATAGACATGGTATATGTCAATTCTATCAATAATATTCGCAATTTTATTTTAAAGAAATTAATTATATAAAGTATTGCTAATAATGCACTTCAGCGCGCCATCTCGGATTCAACTATTTAACTATAACTATGATTGAATCTCAATGCCAACTTTTATCCTATAAAAAAAGGCTGTCTTTAGGGGTTTCCCGGCAATTATTCGAATTTTTCTCGCCGTAAAAACCATCCTTGAACTTTAACGAACATTTTAAATCAAGAATTGTCCAAATTGGTCAAGGCGTTGTTAAATTATGCGCTTTCCAACAGATTTTGCAATTCATTTTTATATTATAGATATTTATTATAATGATGAAATTCGTATTTCGAACGCACCAGCGCCAAACACGCCGATATAAATTATTTAATAAATGTGTTCTCGATATGCAAAACATCGCTTTTGATAGATTTATATGGCGCTCGGCGTTAGAACGCGCGGCAATCAATTCGAAATCGAAATTCAATTAACGGCCGCACGCCGTTAGTGCGTCATTTGTAATTCGAATTGCGATGTGATTTATAAATGAGCAATTTACAACCCATTTTACTTATTCAGTGTTTTCTATTAGGCAGATAACAAAATGTAAATAAATCTGAAATAATTGGTTCTAATATTTTAAATTTTAAACTCTAGTGTGTAAAATTTACTTTCCACACTAGTGCTTAAAATAAACCTTTGTATAACCGCCAAAAATAGTTTTCATGTCTTGTTAGTTGATCAAATATTTAAAATGCACTTACAACGATTTCGTTCTATTTTAAAGAGTAGATTTCGAGGAATTCTCTAGAATTTTGAAAGCGTAGGCAACCTATATGCAAACCCTGCTGAATATCGGCATGCTGGCATGCCTGGATGCGAGAGATAACAGCAATGGGACGAATTTCCACAATTTGCATATTTCACATGTTCACATTTCACACATACACACGTATTTCTAAATATATCGCAAGTCTAACAAAAGCCGCGGAAACAGGTTATGATTGAATGCAGTGCTAATAAATGATTTGTACGCTACCCATCTAACACATTTAAGTAATTGTTTGATGGTGTGGTTGCGCCCTTGACCTTTTTTCCATTAAATTTGCGCGATAAACTTAACTGAATGTCAATGCCATGCCGCCCCCACGCGGCGGACGGTGTGCCAAATATAGTCGACTACCCTTTTAGGACTATTGTTTGAGGTGGCGGCGGCGACGTTGTATTAACACTTACAATAATTAATTTCTTGCTGTAATAGAAGTGTACGAGTATAAACATGTAAATGTAATTATGCAACCAACATTACATCTTACACACTTCCATTTATCACCTGCAAGTAATTTAATGCTTAGTTGGAGTAAAATTTTACTAATAACTAATTAAAAGTTTATGTTCAGCTATAAAAAATAGAATTCATTAAAGTTTTCGGCTAATTCCGATTATTGTTTACGCGCTTCGTGCTCGCATGCGGGTTTTGTTTGGTTTCGCTTTGGTATTGTTGTTGTTTTGTTCTTGTTTGTTGTGTTTGTTGTTGGGAAAAGTTAATTAACATGGACCACCGCTAGGTGGCAAGTTGGTCATGTGTGTGTCGTCCCGATTTCGAATTCGGCGCATGCAGAGATTTCATTAAATCATGTGAAATTTTAATTAAATTTGAAAACGCCATTATTCACATACACACATTTATTTATACTCGTATATTCCGATTACATACGAGCGCCAAATGCGAGTGCTGGCACATTATCTAATGATTTAGTATTAATTAATAAATACCTAATTAATTTGATTAATGATTGCGTGAGTTATCGACGTATTAATTTGTGTGACATTCTTTTGTATTTTGTTTGATGGACATGAGATTTTTGTCATTTTGTCATTCCGAAATTAAAACGAGGAAAAAAGGGGTTGATGGATTGTGTGAAATTGGGATATTGGCAGATAAATTACCAATTTTGTTGGCGCATCGTCCAACCGCGTGAACCGCATCAATTCATGCAAATCGAGAATATTTAAATTTTTATCAAATATTGAGAATTTACTGTTTTTTTTTATGTTTAAACGTTACCTCCATTTTATGATCTACTTTATAGTACATTTTGATACATTTAAAAAGCAGAAAAAGTTTTAAATAAAACACGTAATAGGTACTTGAAAAAAGTAATATTTCGTTCAAAAACTAAACGGAAAAAACTGTGTGGAAATTTCGCTCGCACGTCATCACCATTGAAAAGCGAAATGTTATAATGGCGTAGCGAGAGAGTCGAAATTCATGCACGTGCCATTTAACAAATTACACTTTTTTCGCTTATAGGTAGATTTCGCCAATCTCGTGATATATTTTTGGCATTTTTTTTCTATTTTGCAGCGGAAAAAGTTTTGTAACTTTAGACGATTCAAAAATATTCTAGTGATTTTTTTCCCGCATGTGCAATTTGCGTTTACTTACTCTGCTTGCAGATATCTGAAGAACAGAAGATTTTTTTCTGCGTTTTTTCTTTCTTATTCATCTCTTTGCTTTCGACATTCGAGTCTTGGTTTCGGGTTTCTTTTGTTTAACTTGGCAGTTTTTCACTTCTCAACTCGCTACGTCTCCAGATAGCGTGCTTTCTTTAGAGTTTAGAGTTTAGACTTTAGACAAATAATAGGAGTAAGGGTCGTATTATGAATGTAGCCTTTTTACGTAATTATTCGAAGCACATTTTGAAAATTAATTTTTTACTATTAATGAATGAAAATTTCTATAAGACCACAAGAATATAAAAATACATCGGAGATTAAAAATTTTAAAGTAATTAAAATTGTGAAAAACTCTTTTATGAATTTTTGCGTTAAGATTTTTTTATTACTACGTCTTCTGGTTTGATGAAGAAACGATGAAACGAATAGACGTCCCGACCTGACCCATCACGTGCCACATCCACAACGCTTCGAGCAATTGCACTCTGCACTCGTTCATCTTCCCTTCAGCTTCGTCGGCTACTTTAAACTCTGAGAAAACGGAAAAGCGGAACGACTTTTCATTGCGATTTACTGGTGCAACCAGGCCAACGTAATACCAAATTCAGTCAAATTCAGGTTTTTATTTCTGCACCTGGCAAACAGATCGTAGTTTGAAACCTCGACCTGAGATTCGCATCTTAAGTCAAATATTTTTTACTTTTTTGCGTTTTTTGAATTGCCGGGTATATAAAATGCTTTAACGATTTTTCATTCGAATCGAACTCGTCGGAAACTCCTGAAAGGTTCTGTAATAAAATGTCAGTTTTACTGCTTTCGTTTTAAGGCTTCTCGCGAAAATGAGCGAAGATGAGAATTTCGGCGCGTCCTGCAGAAGTGCGCATGCGGATGTAAGGATTTTTCGTGTGAGCATCCTGAAACGAAAGCAATGCAAAACGCTTTTATGCGTTTCACGTTTTAGTGGCACTATTTTAAAACATTTTATTTATGAAAGTGCAATAAAACAAAATTAAACCTGAAAGCATTTTAGTAATATTAGATTAAACTAAAAAGTTGTTTGGGTTGCATACTAATAGATTCCAATACTGTCCATTTCATATTTACACAATTATATTTAGTGCAAAATATAAACTTTCAGTTTATCAAAGTTTAAACATCTACACACTACCAAATGTTTATGAATCGTGATCCAGCTATAATAATCTATATTTACAATCAGAATAATATTTGAAATCAAATATCGAATAGCACATGGAAAAATATGAGCAATTGACCGCTACCAATTGGTGTTCAAGGCAAATTATTAAAAATGTGCGCACGCTAGCACTTGATCTAAATTTAGCCCGAAATATTTTTAGATTTTAAATTTTCCAGATTCAAGAAGTCAGTGCCTTTAATTCCTCCATTCCTCCACACGGTAATACCTCAAAATTTATTAGTCAATAATTTAGTAAATTTTTCACAGCAATTGCCTATAACTATAAATAATTGCACGAAGATCAAACGTGTCGCTGGTGGAATTTTTGTCGTTTTGCCATTTAGTGTCATTCATTCAATATATTTCAATATTGCTTTCGATATTATTCAGAAAAACATACACCGTTTGGCACACGTCCCGCAAATTTCTAGCGCGTGACGCGTGTTAAATAAACAACATTCACGTAACATGGCCGCGTGGACATTTTTAACCTCACTTGAAGTTGAATTCGAATAATTTGCGTTCCACTCGCTGATTAATCCTTAAATTTACTTTGGCACTCAACTCGATTTTAATATGTTACGGTTGCATTTGTGGAACATGTAAACGTGTTTCTGAATCAAGGTGTTTTTAAAAATGCGTGACATAGAGTAATTTGGGTTGCATAACTATCAGTGATGTGGGTAAAATAAGTTGCATATATTTAAATGCAAAATAATATTTTGTAAATTTAAAATCAACTTATAGTTGCTAGTGGGAGAGGTGTACATACACGCAATATTTGACGCCCTCGTAATTTACTCCTGCTGGCGTCGAGACGCTTGCCGCTCATTGGCGCTCGCAGATCACATCCGAACGCGTGTGTAACAGCATGTTACACATTTTGCGCGCGTGACTCAATATCAGCGTGCGTTTCACCCGTCGACAGTTTTATTTGATTTGCCGTTGATTTCGCGCCTCGCGGACTCCAAAAATTAATTTCGTCGTGAGTTGTGTTCGCAAATCAGGCTCAAACTGATTGGTAATTTTATTCCTATCGAATCACTTGGGAATAAATCCCTGACACGGTTTCAAAGTGGCGTATTACATACCGATTGTAAGAATAACACAAAAATAAAAGATTATACTTAGAAGTTGATGCTTTACACGCTGGAAAAGTTGCCTATAGTTACTAAAAATTACAAAAAATAAAAACAAATGAATTCATAGTTTCTCACAAGTAATATTTACTTGAATAGTAATTAATAAATTAATTATTGTTTACAGTACGCATCCGAGTTGAAATTATAAGCTTTGAGTGTGCGCAGTAGTGTGCTTGAAGTGTAACAAATTAGCGCCGAATATATAATGACAGCCATGACTATGATGACACACGTTTGACGCCCAGCACAAAATAATAACTCTCCGTAGACTTTGATTGATGAAAAAGTAAAGGCGATTTGTTTGAACGCGAACAAAATTAAAAACAAAAACAAGTGCGTGAAAAGTAGCATATACCTCTCAAACATACAGAGTGTTTGCGTGTGTGTGTTGTTTGCGTTTTTGTTTTAAGTTTTGGCTGAGATAAAAGAAGGGTTAAAGAATACCGAGCGAATAAATGCGTGAATAAAATAGGATGCGCGCGATCGATGCACCGTCGACGACGGCAGCAACAGGAGCGGCGGCAGCAGGAGCGGAGGTGGTGGCGGTGGAGGCGGCAGCAGCGACCATCATCTCGCCTGGCTGTTGCGCGACGTCGTCGCGATGAGCGGCGGGGAGCTGAAGGTGCCTCGAACTGCGGCTGGGCCCGCCGGGCGGCGGTTCCCAGCTGCTCGTGCCGCCCTCGCCGTCGCAACCGCGCCGCCGGCACAGCTGGATATGCGGGTAAGCGTATACACATTCCACTCATGTATTCACATTAAAAATCTACTCATAGGCAACCAAGCTTACACGATTGCCGTGTGGGTTGCGTAATAATTTGTGTTGTTACAAATTTTCACTCAAAAACATTTTGATTAATGACCACACTTGAGTGAAACTTGTTATATCATTCATCTTCCTTCTATAAGTATCAAAGATGACTATTGAGTTGCCTATATTCTTAAAATTTACATTTAATTTCCTCCTTTTATTAACACTTGAGTTTTACTCGGGGCGTATTTAATATTAATGCTTTCGGCATTCAAAAATAAAACGCACACAATCACCAAAACGATTCGGATTCAAGTTTTCGGTTTGAATGTGCCGTCACACTTATGCAGTCCTGATTTGCATTTTAAAACGTTTATCATGTTACGCTCTCATTGTGGCTGGATGTGGCCACTTCCAGATGCTAACTTCCTGGAAATATTCAAAAGTGTCATTTGAATTCCATTTAAATACAAGTTATTTTAATAAAAATATCGTTGTAAATTATACGTATACACAAAATTTTAGGTTGGCCTAAAGTGGAAATTGTGGAAATGAAAATAAAGAAATTAAAGAAGGAAATTGAAGCGTAGCAAGAGAGAAAAAACACCAGCGACGTAAAAGGAAATGAATTAAACATTTCGTCCGGTGCGTTATTGTTTGTTCGCAATTTTTCTACGTTTCCGTTTTCACTTATTTTCTTTAACGCGCGTGGGCAAAATTTAAGCCGCTGGTGATAACAAATCCAATTTGCAAAGTTTTTCACTTATCTTTTTAATCCAACGCAAATATTCCGCGCCACATTCGCGCTGTGCTAACCATGAAATAAAACACGATAATGATTTAAATCTTCAGGCGAATACAGAGTTTAATTGTTTGATGCATTCGAGATGTGAAATTATTTCAACTTGTGTTTGTTTGTAGAGCTGAGTGGCGCGAAGTTGGCTCAAGTTTGGCTGTATCATTATACGCTTTCAAAATGCGATTCACCGCAATTTCCATGCCGCGCCACCACCATTTCGGTTTTGGCGTCGCGCTCCAATGGGCACACTTATCATTGTGATGATATCTGTCTGCATCCTCAAGAAACTCTGATGTAGTCTTGGGAAATAAGCGTTTTCGCCACTCACGCACAAATAAAATATTTAAATACATAACATTTAGTATGTGACGACATCTGTTGAAACTTTTTGCAACTTTTTGCAACGGTTTTGTGTTTAAATTGAATCTTGTACTACTCGTAAATACCATTGGGAAATAAGCAGGCGTGCGTTGAATTTACTTCGCATTGTTTGGTTTCCGGTTTTATCTTATATCTATGCATGGATTAAGTTTTTCGGCAAAGCTTTCACCTCTTTTTGCCAGCACTAGCACTATTTGAATTTTCGTCTTGTTTTCGTCTTGCACTGGGTACTGATAAAGATGCTCCAGCCTCGCTTTGGAATATACTAAAGTTTCAGCGTGCGCGCTTGGGTGGAGCCCGCTAATACCCATGAATAATTTAAACGCGCATGAATATTTATCGCAGCCGTGGCACGCAGCGCGCTGCAAAGGATTCCGATGCGACGCATCCGAAGCATCCGTAAACCTCAGAACCCGAAAAGTTTGCTTTCCTTTCACGCATTTATGCATCTCTACACATATTCATATTAGTATTTAGTATGCGCAGCATTATTCGCAATATCTGTAATACTAATATTTTGCAAAACACATTTTGTGAATTTTAAAGGATGTGATAGGAATAATTTTGGTTTGAATGGTTTATCTTACCTATATATAGAAAAATGGATTTATGTATGTATGTATTTTATTGATTTTAAAACTGCTGGATAGATTTTGATGAAATTTTTAAATAATCTTCAGATTAGGGTTACAGGTGATTTTGTGAAGTTTGGAAGTAAGAATGTGACTTCAAGGGTGTAATATTAAGTATAAAAGTTAGTTATAATATTAATTCATTGTAGTAGTTAATTAATTGAAACTTAGAGGGCGCTAAAGTGTAGTATTTGCATTTCTTATGTAGTTAAATCAAAATTGATAATTTTATTATTGAAGTCGACACAAAATAGGTTCAAGAATCAAAAAAATTAATTAGTTTGGTTAATTTTTATGAAAATCTACGTTAAGTTGCGGCCCAAAATTGTAAAATATTTTTTGTGACTTGTATACATTCCTTGGTACATTTTACACCAACCTGTCCTCCCTTTGTGCGTTTGTGCGTTCTGACATTTTGTGGAATCCAGGGATCCTCGGACAGGATGTGCGCGACACGCGCCGTCGACTTTCGAAATTTGTTTCGTACATGCTAGAATTACCACACGAGGAGTGAAACAAGGGTTGGGGAATCTGACACTGGAAAATTCACAACTTGAGCATATAACAATGCCAGAAAAGTAATTTAAACTATACGTTATACACTATATCCTGCGAATACTTACTAGCTGCTTTTTTTACTATAAAATTTGCTTAAAAAAAACGTGAAAATTTTAATTTTAACATTTTAAAATATATATTCTCATTAACCGTTTTATGCTTAATAAGCTTTTTAGCAGCATTTTTTGTTCATTTGTTGCCCACGTTCGTTGTCACAGTTTTCGGTTCAGTTTTGAACTTTTTGCACAAAAAGTAACAAATTTGCTGGCGATGGTATGCCGTCGGATATATTTTGCGTTCGCTCGGCGTCGGAATAATGGAGTCCCGGCACTTTGGGACTATTTCTCATTTCAGGGCTTTTTCACATCGCGCCATGAAAGCGTCGGGTCGTTACGCTGCCTGGTTGAACCGATAAATAAAAATCTAATTTCTTCTTATCATCAAAATTAAATTTTCGAAAAATTAAAATTCAACTAACTGCGAGAATAATTTTCTCGTCTTCCATATTTTTTTCATCTTGAGATATTTGTATTTGCGATGTTGGATTAGGTTTGGGCATTTTTTTGGGGTGTTTCATCCCCCATTATTTATTTAGGTTATTTATGACCGAATAACATATTTCGCGCTTTTTAAGCATCCTACCAAAGCCACCCTTGCATCTTTGTAACCCGTAAATTTAACTAAATTGTACCCCGTTCGTGGAGCACTTCTTACTGCAAAGCAATTAATTTATCCTAAGAACCGAGATCCCTTAACTCGAAGAATTATGTGCTTTAGCCACTCCAGTGGTTTACATTAAGGGATATTTTTAATTTGAGCATAAGTACTTCCGGTTTTATACGTGCTTCTTGTCTATTTTATAATTTTCGCTACTCAGAAAAAAAACCGGATATGTTTTCATCTAGAAATGGCGTCGGTGGTCGCTTAAACAAGAAGGGGTGCGAAAAATATTACAGCATGAATGAAAGAGGATGCCGAAAGGAAGCACAAGTGATGTCGGACACAAAAGTCAAGACGCACATTTCTTTCTTCCTTTTGTAACCTTTTTGCTATTTATATTCCTAACCACCGTATACACCATTCTAACAATCAATTTTTATCATTTTTTGCGCGACGATAAAACTTCTTTTTTATTTCATGCCGGTGGTGAGACATTACCATTTTGATACAAGGAAAATATCGGAAAAAGGCCCGGCCGGAAATGCTGAAAGCAACGGAATCTTTTATTGCGGTAGCAAGCGGAAGCTTTCAGCTGCAGGCCGTAAGTTACAAAAGTCCAGTCAAGTGGATGTCCTGTCAATAACTCCTGTTGCAAAAGCGCAAAAATACCTCTACATTAATATTAAAATATTCTGGAATACGCAAAAGTAAAACTTTAGTAATTTTCATTAAAACATCAGTAAATTTCGAATAATTACTACGTATTTTTATAAAACTAAATGACTTACATTCTCTTCGTGATTTGCTCGATATCTAAATGTGAAAAGTTAATAATAGTTCAATTAATCCTCGATTAGCGAGCGTTTGATTGCACAAATGCGCTCGATTCAGCAATTCCACCAACCCTGAGCTTGATTTGAATTTATCGTCCTCGACTACCTCGTCTTCTCGCCTTTAATTATCAATCATCTCACAGTCACTAATTATCACCTAGCAATGCACAGCCTAACAATCAATTTCCCAACTCCAATTAACAAGCACTAAGAAAACTCACATCACAGTCGATATATTTTTAGATTTCACACTTGAATCGTGTGCGATTTCATCTCGAGTATTTATTTATAATTATTTATGAGGCGGAATAATTACACGTATGTGAATGGTGGAAGCGAAATGAAGCGAAACTAGGTTTGAGATAATTTATCGCACCTGCTGGACGTAAATATACTCAGCGACAAGTCGCGACTCGCACGTCAGCGTGAAATATTCTCGCTGCGCGCGCGACCAAATTTAGAAAATTATTGCTTTATTTTATTATATTTTAATTTATTTGGTGTGGTGTACACCTTGTAGAGGATTATATTTAGAAGCAAATATGTTTGTTTTTAATTTACGACTTGTTTTCGTGTTGATTGGGTGTATTTTTATTATTTTATCAGTTTGCTCCAATTTCGCTGCGGATGTGGCAGTTTGTCAAGAGACTTATTTATCGCGTCTCAACATCTTGTTTGTTTCTGGCTAGCCTAGGTTAACTTTCACACGGCGTTGCTGTTGATGGACGGGCGTGACGATGATGACAGTTTGATTGTTTTCGGGTGCGAATTTTCGCCATGTTTACTTAGCTTTCGTGTCAATGCCAAACGAAAAAATACACATTTTTCTTACCTGCAGCTAATTTTAACCATTTTAGAGGCACTAAAATATTAATTTCTTAATTTTTACCTCTTAAATAATTGTTTTTAAATATTTTTCTAAATTGTCTGTTTCTATTTCACTCTCTGCCATATTAATAGCTGAGTAAATCGAGTTGAGATCCTGTCGTGTGACTATTTATACCACACACAGATACTCACATGATATTTTCTATTTTCATTTTCCCTGCGAGATTTTACAACCAGTTGTTTCGATGTTCTCCTACGGAGACACACACGTTGTTTCTTTCTGTCGCAAAAAAATTCTAACCGAGAACAATTAAAACTAATCGATGTAAATTGTGAATCAAAACTCGATTACGTGGATCAGTGCAATTACTTGGAAGTTGGGAGTGCATTGTGTCGCGCAGCGATTGAATTTGAGTGATTTCGGGCATTCCTGATCGAATATCGGAATACACACGGTTGGGCCTTTTGAATTTGTGCTGTTGGGATTAGCTCAGTCCGCACGAGGTTTGTTGTTA
Organism: Dalotia coriaria; assembly: GCF_025399875.1. Classification (NCBI taxonomy): domain Eukaryota; kingdom Metazoa; phylum Arthropoda; class Insecta; order Coleoptera; family Staphylinidae; genus Dalotia; species Dalotia coriaria. The sequence goes on from NW_027045464.1 coordinate 106,082, forward strand.
TGGCAACTGGCGCGTGATTCGAATGCGACGCCGAAATCGAATTCCACGAGACAAAAACCAAAAGCAAATCTAGGTTTTGGAAATTTCCGAACATGTGATGTTGTGATACAGTGAAAATTATAACTTTTATTGATTTTATTACTAGTGGTGTTTAATAATGTTGCGAAAAAAGTTTGCTGATGAAGTGCTCGCATCGGAAAAGCGCTGCATTCGACGTAAACGTGGCTGGACTGTAGTGGTTGGCCCAGAAATATGGTAAATAAATAATTTTTATTGCAAACGTGTTGCGACTGCCTAAAATAAAAATGGTTTGTAAATATATTGGCATATTGAAACGTTGAAACGTCCAATTCCTCAAATATTGCATGCGCATCGAAATTGAAATTCTTCGCAGTTTGCTGCTTTTCTCTTGAAGTTTTCATTGACTAGCTGGAGGGGAAAGTATTGCAACGGTATCGAAATGGATTTTCTTGTAGTCTTCGAATATTTGCAATGTTCAGAAATTCAAATATTCTTTAACCCTCTTCAAAGCGATCGTTTTTCTCTTTTGCTTCACATTTTATATTTTATTGCTACTGTTTTATTCTGGCTTGCAGCGCCACCTACGCACTGAGTATTTCGAAAATTAAGTTATTTACAAAAATGTGTGTCGCATAATATTTGTGTGATTTCATGCGTTGTGTGTGATCCGTACGCGAGCTTTTAAGCTTCGGCGCACGACACACGAAAAATAGTTTCTTGGCACGCCGCAACCGCAAAACACGATGATTCGACATGCCGTGACGACATATTTTCATAAAGTTTAAACTTAAATCGAATACGAACTTCAAACGACATAGTTTCGCTCAAGTTTTATTCGAGATGTATTAATCTCACGACCAGGAAAACAAGGTGATTCATTTTCTAATAAAATTGCAGTAAAACGCAGGAAAAAAGTTTAATATTTAAATGCTCTGGCGGTGTATCTGCGCGTCATTGAATTTAATCTCGAACAAAATAGTAAAATTTTCAATTTAAATGCTTACACCGTAGTTATCTGCCTTTCTTTCGTCTTCAAAGTTGAGATTTCAATCTGAATTGGTGCGCACTTTGCGTTTGTTGTATACTCGTATGCGGGGAGCGTTTCGTTGCGCTGCGTACTTTGCAGCGAAGCGGAAATTTGGATTTTCCGCAATGCGAACGCGATCCTACCATCCTGTTCGAATGCGCTCGCAATTTCCCCTTTTTTACGTATTACAATCTCGCACTATTTTTCTATGATATTCTTATTTCGAGAATATTTTGTTATGAGAGGATTTTTTAGTATAGTATAGATTTCTTTGCTATTATTGTAGTGATTTCGATTTGGGTCCTGTCTTTGAAGCGCACGAAACGATTGCAATCCTCAACGCGACGAAATTCCAGGCGACGACGTGGTTCGTCTTTTATTTCGTTTTGTAGAAATCGCGATCGCAATCCTTCCTGCATTGTCGATTTCCGTTCGAGTAGTTTCCTAGATGGTAGATTGATCAATCGGAAAAGAGTGTCATACAATGGAAACGTGTGTGCAAACTTAAGAAAAAAATTTTTTTTTAATAAAAATAGTATTATGATAGAATATTATAACTAAATTTTGTATAAAGAAACGTTTTATTTTATTCATAATTCATTCATAAATAATTTACGTCGATACGATTGAACAACACAATTCTTACATTTTGCATTATACAACACATCATTGACGTAGAAATAATAATTGAGATGCAAATCTGTTGCTCTTGACATTTGTTATCGAGGCAACATGAATAAAACCGATTTATCAATGAGTATAGTCATATAATCATATTTTATTATATAAAATTGAATTAATATGTTTTTTATTTGCTTGCAGGTGAGTTTTTCTGCAAAAAAAACTTCGATTTACGTTCGAACAAAATATTATCCACCACGAAAGATTTAAAGGTACAGTAATTATTTGATCGGTCAATAATTATCAAAATGCGCAGGAATCGGTTTGCGTTATCATCATATCGTATTAATTGACTTAGGTGCATATATACTATGCAAATATTATTAATATTACGATAATATATTCAGTACAATCGCAAAAATATTATTTTTATAATTTTATATATAAAATGATTCGCAAAATGTGTTGGTAAGCGCATAACTCAACAACGCCTAGACTGAATGGTTTTACGGCGTGCTTTACGGCGAGAAAATCGGAATAATTGCAGGAAAAACCCTACAAGACAGCCCTTTTTCAATAGGATTAAAGTTGGATTGAGATTCAATCATAGTTATATCAAATAGTTGAATCCCAGATGGCGCGCTGAAGTGCATTATATGCAATTCTTTATATAATTAATTTATTTAAAATAAAATTGCGAATCTTATTGATTGAATTGACACATACTATGTCTAGAACAAGAGAGTAAAAACGAATTACATTTTACACTACCACGCCGAAATCGCGGGCAAAATCTAGTAACCATATAAAACAAAGTAGTGTTAATTACAACAATTATAACTCATGAATGGCTCGACAGATTTTGATGATTTATGATTTATTAGATTCGTCTCAGCCTATAATAAGAGAATAAGTATTAAAATATCTAAAATTATCATCTACAGGTGTGAAATATGAGATGAAAATTGATATTGAGATATAATTATAGTAATTAAATTCAATTCAATTAAATCAATTACATTTTACTAAAAGCTACGGGAATGAATCAACAAAAATCTGAAACATTTTTCTTGTATAAATATTTTATGCAATTATTTTATGAAAAATCAACAATTGTGTGTAAATTGGGTTGCCTACTTGTTGGGCATCAATTAATTACAACGTTTTAGTAAAAATCTGTTGTGTGTTTGGTTGTTGTTTTTTTTTTTTGCAACGAAATGAAAACACGAATTTCCATCATCGCGGTTTATTATTTGCACACAGCCTCACGCCGCTAATGCAATTTTATTCTTACGCACTTGCCGTGGTTGCGTTTTTCATTGGCGCTCGTTACTCACCGCTCGCAATATGCGCTCGTAAATCAACGCGAATTGTAATTGTAGCACACGTTTGCGCGCACGGTGCAACGTCCGCAAATATAACGAATGCGTTCGATCAGTGGGGCAACCAGTTTTACATGTGTGCAACATATTTGTGTGTGTGTAATGTTGGTTGCATATATATGTTATACTCCACACTGTAAATACACATGGTATATATCAATTTTTCAAAAAATCGCCGATGGGAGCGTCGGATGTTTGCGAACGCGGCGCGGCGACTGATGATGTCCGAGATATTGTATCAAGCAGTGATGGATTACACCTGAAGCCATACTTTTCCAATTTATCCTCGACCGCAGAGAGGGTACAACCCGTCCCGAGGGGCCCGGATGTTTGTTCAGTTATCCCTTCGCTTTTGGTCGAAATATCGAATTTCGGATGTGATCGCTTCCTTCAATTAATAAACAACTTTTTCATGCAAATTTCCATCATAATAACACTGACATATTTATATTAATATCGGAATCAAACATAACTTGTAATATTACAAAATAACATCGGGAAATAGACTGAATTAAAATGTAATTTCATGTGAACACTGGGTTTAATAGACAATTTGTTATTGCTTTTTATTGATGCTCCAAGAGCGATATTTGCAATTATCAATGTTAATTTAAAATAATATTAACGTTTGAGTATGCATTTATAATGTCACGGTGCATTTTAATTAAAATGCACAAATTCACGTTTTTAATTTGAAAGTTATTTCTGAAAATTCAATCTACTCGCGTGCAGAGTATTGTAAATGTATAACAAGAGTAAACAATGATGTTATTGATGTTATTACACATTAAAATTAAATCAGTAATTTCATAAATAATTTATTAACAAAATGAAATTCTCTGTTTTGAAATAATTATTGCGTTGCAATACTAAAGACTTTATGACTTAATCACTTGTTAAACAACCTGTCATCGACCTCTCGTTCTCGTCACTATCATGATGCCATCGATACGATGATGTGATGCTCACACTGATAATTGAAAATTGATCAGCGCTCGTTACCCGCAAGCAGCATATATTAGCATATGCCGGTAGTATTTTGTGCGTTGGCCCGCGCCAGTCAAGTCCCTCATCAATTATTATTACCCCTCAAACGGTAAATACGAATTGACGCGTGCGCGACGTGAGCGTGAGCGCTTCAGGAAAGTCTCCATTTACGAATTTAGCGGCGTTTTGGGTAACTGCATCACTTCTTCTTCATTAGCGCCACTCAATATTATCCAGCTCATATCACTAGACATGTTATGAAGTGTACTTATTTAGTTACATGATATTATGTTCTATGTTGTGTTGCAACTTATAACTTATAACATGTGTAGATATATTTGATATTATATGATTATATGAAGCGTTTTGATGTCATAAGTGCGAGTGTTTACATTTTAGTTGATGTATTTTGAGTGGGGCACAAGTACATGCGAGGTTATGTTTGTGTTGGGATTGTAGAAGCTTAACTTGGCTTCAAATTCTATGCTTATACCTATGCTGTGACATAGCGGATATGTGTGTCCATTATATTATCTTGAATTGTCTTGCATAGTTAATGTACGGTTAGAATCAAACATGCATATTAGGTATTCATATTTGCTATTGGCTATTGGCTATTGCAATCCGAAAGATAAGCATTTGGTCATCGGTAATTTAGTTTCTCATTATGGATGATTATGAATAATGAATAGATTTATCAATAATTCAAGTTTCTGGGTTGAATGAAGACATTTTTCTTGTTTTGTGAAATGCGTATTGAATATTGTAGTGTAGTGTCAAAAGAATTTGATTTTTGAATTATTATTAGTTACTAGCATTTGCCCGCGACTTCGTCCCGGTAGTGTTTAATAAAATGTAATTCGTTTATACTCTCTTGTTTTAGGCATACGAGTAGTATGTGTCAATTCTATCAATAACATTCGCAATTTTATTTTAAGGGAATTAACTATATAAAGAATTGCTAATGATGCTCTTCAACGCGTCATCTCGGATTCAACTATTTAACTACAACTATGGTTGAATCTCATTGCCTACTCTTACCTTATAGAGAAAGGTTGTCTTTAGTGTTTTCCCGGCAATTATTCGATTTTTTCTTGCCGTATAAACCATCCTTGGACTTTAACAAACCTTTTAAAAAAGAATTGGCCAAATTAGTCTAGGCGTTGTTGAGTTATGCGCTTACTAACACATTTTGCAATTTATTTTTATACATATTATGAATTTTTCCGATTCAAAAAAATCTAAATTTAATACAGGTTCTAATGTACATTTAATCACTGCAGGGGAATCTCTTGATTTGAATTGTATCAGTATAATACTGATTTCATCCCCTACTTTACACCCGTAAACTATTATAATTTTGATAAATTATACTCTATAATTTTTTCCTATTTTTAATTTATTTTCATTCAAAAATTCATATAAATTGGTTTTGTGGTTTTTACGTAAAGCGTAACATACAAAAATGTTCTTCTATACAATATTGCCAAGATACACTTTAAAATTTGCTGTTTTACTACTCAAATATAACTAAAATTATAGCAATCCAATAAAATTGCAGCTATACTATAACTCCATGCTATAATTTAGTAAACATTACTTTATTGTGTAAACTTTTATTCAATATCGAGAATTCCAGCGGTTACCGCCCGTAGTTTCGTACATGAAATTATTCCCTCATCAAGTTTATATACGCTGGTTATTTCTGTGTAAAATATTATTTGATTAGTGCAACTTTGCCCGAGCGTCCGAAAACTATTCTCGAAATTTGGCAAACCGCTCTTTTCATTTTCCTCTAACTCCCAATCGTTAAATCGTCCCGCGCAGATTTTATGATTGAAAATCCCGACTCGCGGAGGCAAAGTTTGAAAACTCGCCGCCTCCCAAACTCGATTCGTTCGATTCGCCACAACCATCTCGAACAACTCTCCTGCACCGCCGCTCCGAAAACCAACACAAACACACACTATATCGAATGATTGCGAACCAAAAGCTTGTATTGAATTCTTCTGCATTGACTATAGTCGCCCAATGTCGAGTTCTCGAGTACATGGCCAATTCTGATGCCGGAAAGTAAACCCTGAAAGGAACCGGTGTACAAGTACGCACACCGGGCGCGAGTATAATAGAAGAATGGCGCAATATTATCATGAACAGTTCAACAGGCGTACGTAATGCAACGCGCCACAATTGCGGTGGAATACGAACGGGTGTGTGCTCTATAGTTGTAGAAATACTGAATGCTTGCTTCATCAGTGCTCGCTTGTAACGGAATATTGAATAATATGTCGAAAACGCATTGAAAACTCCGCAACAAACTAAAACTAGAAAATAAAAAGTTTATGGAACAAAAGTTTGGTTTGGTGTATGTTGTATGCACAGGAAGTTATTTCGATGTTGGTGGTGCATTTTTTATGTATTACTTGTTACCCGCATGGTCTTTAATGATCATGCATGTGCAGGTGATAAGTGGAGCGTGCAAATGTAACAAAACTCAATTCCGCGCCGACCAGACCCTCTAGACCCTTGGAATAGTTGAGGAACGTGTGCGAATTAAATATACTGCGAGGCTATAATGCTGTATGGAAGTTTTAATTGCCGACGCGCTTATAGGTCGTTAGCGCTGAAATAGAATATTAAGTAACAAGTGGCTCAACGAGGGTATTACATTACAACATTATAACGTTAGGCACGAGGTGCTTACGCTATTTTTTCTACTTCCACTCTAGTTCCACGTTGCGGTTTTTGTATTTCAATATACATGTGACGCTTAGGGCAATATCGTGCCTCTCCGATACGAACCGCAGCAGCGCCTACTTTAACGTGTTTGACTGACGTCGCATGGCAGTTCATACCGTCTTGTGCTGCTCCGTAGGCAAACGCGCAGGCGCATGCTCCGTCCCGTGCATAATGCAAGTATGTAATGAATATTTTGTACGGCTTGGCCGTTCGTATATAAAGCTCTACTTTGTGTGTCTAAAACCATGGAAAAATTCGTAATAATTCATGAATGGAAATGTATACAGCACATAAAAGCGGCGCAAAAGCAAACACCATATTGTCGTTTTAATGGACCCTCTCTGGACCACTACGCCTCGCAGTCGAAACATCTCCGGGACTGCGTAGTGCGTGGGATTTGGAGATAGTTATTGCAACATTTGGTGTTATTACCGTCGCTGGTGCTTCTTTTTTTTCTGCTTCGGCTTATTTACGTTGCCGGCTGCACATTTTATAGTCGCCGCGGTCGCTACCCTCGCGAATGCGCGGTGCGGACTGAGGGCATGAGAAATGGGACGCGCACGCTTTAATGGCGATCCGAAGCGTTTGCCGACGCCGAAGAGACGAAAAGTCGAAAGCGAAGCAAAATCACAGAATCAGTATATATACATATATATCTAGTGTATATGTGTATGTGAGGTGGATATGTATAGTTTTCTGTTTGTGGCGCACTTTTGTGCCGATGCTGCGGTGGGACTTTCGTCGATCGCAATCAATCAAAATGGCGACGACGGAGTGCGTCCCATTTCGGGAATGCGATTCTAAGCAACTGGGAAAAAACTCTTCGCCAAATGTTTTCCTTCATTGCAGGGCAATGATTTATACGCGATCCGGCGGGGATGTTTTAAATATTTAAAAGTATAAATTATACCTATGCATATTATTTGCTTTCTATGTGAATTTTAAATATACGCTTCCAAAGTTTTTGGGCAAAATGCGCTCTCGCTGTCGTATTAAAATTTAAAAGCTCAACAAAACTATCCGAACATAAAACGTCGTCTTGCCAGCCGACGTTTCAGCTTTAAAGCGAGTCGTTTTATGAAAAATTATGCAAAATGCTGCGCTCCGAGGCACATTGTTGCATATTTGATTAGAGCCGTTTAGCTATTCGTCTTCTCGCGGAGCTGCAAAATGCAAAACGCTACTAAATATCTACCCGAGAAGATAGTGAAAAATTCCCCAAAATAAACATAAAATAGTGACAAGAAGTTGCACAGAAAAAATATTGCGTCTTCGTGGTACTTACTGGCTGATAAGCTGGTAGTTGGTTAAAGCCGTAAAGTGTGTGTGAGCGCGAACAGCAAGACGGATTTCCCGAGCGTCTGTCATCCAATAACAGCCCGCCGCTGCTGCTGCAGACGAAAATGAATTAGAATTCTCCGGCGTGAAATTTTTCAATATCCCGGCCCGTCGTAAAGCATGCAAACGCGCCCGCATGTAAAATGCGTCTCGGCGAACTTTTTCTCTTTTTGCGAATTTTCAGCAATTTGCGCAAGTGGGAAAAATCACGACAAATTGCGACAAGTTGTGAGGCAATAAACTTTATTAAAACTTTACTAATAGACAAAAAAATAGATAAAATCGCACACAATGTGTACGGAAATTAAATTTCGTTTTGTTGCAGTTTATTGCATCTACCGGTCTTTATGTGTGTGTTATTTTTTGATTGTATAAACCAGTGCATTGTATTAAAATCGACGCGATCGACAACCAAGTTCATAACGACCGAGGCAAGTTGTGCACAAAGTTGAATAGCTTCAACTCTTTTGTGCGCTTCATATGCAAATTGCAGCGCACGTAAAATTTTATCAAGTGCAGTGGTAATAAAAGCCACCTACACCTACACAACGTGTATGTAGAAATACACGGTTTGATAAAATTTGTCGAAATTTTTTTATTATATTAATTTTTGATTCGCACGTATGTGAGAAGCGCACAGCTTCTCGGATATTAATGCGAGCGATTTGTATGTATAAACGTCGAAGCGATCTATATCCGCGTGCGGGGTGGCATATTCAGCGACGCCGAGATTTCCACGTACGCGCCGTTTTTCCGCATGCAACTGCGATAAAATTATGTCACACGCCACCGGCTGCCGCAGTTTGCGACACGGAGTGTAAGCTACTGTTTATACAGATAATACTCGCGAAAAATCTATGGGTGGAATTCAGGCGGAATTTTAAAATTTCCACACACATACACACACACGGGTATTTGTGACGCAAAGAAAAGCGGCTTGAGATGTTTCTTTAGATAAATAGATTTTAATTTTGCTAAATCAATTTCTTAGGAATTATACGTTAAATTTAGAAAAATTTGCTTTTTTTATGGTTTAACACTTTTTACAATGTTTATATTTTTTAAATGAACATAAATTATATCAAAAATGATTTATTGCAATTTTTTAACATTTCTGTATAAAAATAGCAAAAATTTCAATCTATAATATAAAATGAATCGCAAAATGTGTTGGTATGCGCATAACTCAACAGCGACTAGACCAATTTGGCCAATTCTTTTTTTTAAATGTTTGTTAAAGTCCAAGGATGGTTTTTACGGAGAGAAAAATTCGAATAATTGTCGGGTAAACCCAAAAGACAGCCCTTTTCTATAAAATAAAAGTTGGCATTGAGATTCCATCATAGATATAGTTAAATTGTTAAATTATTACCAAATCTTTATATAATTAATTTCTTTAAAATAAAATTGCGAATCTTATTGATAGAATAGACGTAGTCTAGAACAAGAGAGTAAAACCGAACTACATTTTTATTAAACACTACTGGCACGAAGTCGCGGGTAAAATTTAGTTTTTTTAATGAAAATAGTAAAAATTTTTATTATAAAATTTAGATTTTTCCTATAATAAGTTGTTCAAAAAGGAAGAAAAATATGACTGAATCACATAAATCTTAATATTATTAAAAATTCATTTAATTTCCGGTTTTATCGTAATAACAAAACTGAAATAAACCTAGTTAATAGTTAATAACCCCTAGCTGCTAATAAAATGAAAAATTAAATATATAATTTAAGACAAGACGATTAAATTTTTACATTAAAAAATCAATAATAGATAAAATTATACTACCCATTAATAATTAATTGTTATGTGTCCTGATAGTGCAATTCTATGTTAAGTATTAATTTCGCTTAGCTTGTGTCCGTGTCTTTGTAGCACTTACAATTTGCATGACTCGCTAAACTTTGCAGCGTGTTTAAACTTTCAACTCTAACGCTGCAATCTTAGTGCGGATTCACAGTCGCTTGTTGCTTTCATGCTCATCGCAGGCATCGGCATATAATGTAGTTTTAAACACTCGCAAGCGCAAATTTTGTTATAGTTGCGCTGAAATTAATTCGATTCCGCAGTGATGCTCATATAGTACACAATACACAAACCATTGTGTGAATGCAGCGCAAATCTGCAGTTGTTGAAGGAATCCGTCTGTGTGCTCAACGTCGCTCAATGTTACTCAGTGTAATCCAATGTTATTGTGCTTTTGTGTGCGCGTACGTTTTACTGCAAAAGTAGCACTCGGGAGGAAGCTACTATTCTGCATAACATATAAAGTTATGACCAAATTAATTTTATGAGGGCGCGCGCGTGCGTTTGCGCAGCGGCGTTAAACTTTATATACAGACGGCGCGCGGTGGAGGCGCCGGGCGCACGAGCCTCGGAGTCGTTTGCGTGCCCGGCGCCTTCGCCATTGCGCTTGTTTGAACGCGTGTTTGTTTTTGTTTGGAAAACACGAAAAGCTCGCCTGAGTTTAGTTTAATTTACATATGTCGTTTTGTAATTATATATTAGACTAAACATACAAAGCGTGGTCGGCTTTAGTTTATGTTTAATTTAATTTTATTTTATTTAAAGAGTAAGAATTATTTTTGTTTTATTTTAACGATGGAGGGTATCGGTTAAACCTTCCACGTCCTGCAAATCTCCGCCGCGGCGATAGGAAAAAAGGAAGACATTGTTTCGCAGTTTCCTGCCGATTATTTTCCTCATCCACAGCGCCGGAGGCGGCGAAACGGAACGGACGCGATGCGGCGAGCGCCCCGCTGATTTCTTAACCTATTAAATAAACGTCGGAAGTGGATCGTAATGGTCAATAAGTGTCAAATATAGATAGGGGAGTTTTCCCTGCTCGGATGCTCGTATCTCAGCCGCGCGAATTCCGGTCGGATCACGAAGTTTTTAGCTAGCAAAGTGAGCGCACACAGGGAAAGTTCATGACTTTTGAGATACCGAACACAAACTTTAAGTCTATCTTTATCTTAAAGACTTTTCTCCGCTCATATATTCCAAGATAAATTTAAAAATTAACACAAGTTTATATAAATATCCAACGTTTTATTAAATTATTCATGTTATATGAGTATTGTGCGTCGATCTCAGGCTGTTTCTCTGATATTGCGCTGATGGTGCGCTCGACGTCAAACATCTCATTGAATATTCAATTTTATTTGATACCATTCCGGATGTATTTTCTGTGTTTTTGCGCGCGCATAAAATCGAAACGTTTTGAATGACCATTTGGACATGTTCGCGCACTTACCTGCCGTTACGAAGAGCGAAATCCTCGCGCTTTGTTTCATATTGTTACTGTGTGACATGTTCGTAGTTAAATTGCGCTCCGGGACGTGACTGTTAACAGCCGAGCGAGAATAGCAGTTTTTTTATTAGAAATTCTATGACACAATGGAAATATTCGACATCATTATAATTTTTTTTATTAAAAAAATATTTAAAAATAGCAAAAAATCAACAATAATAGATAACAAAACAAAAAATACAATTTAATAATTGGTGCGGATAGTGGAGTGTTTAATTTGGTTGAAAAAATATCCTCGACATAAAATAATAAATTTGCATGAAAAGAATATTTTTCTTTTCGGTTTTATTACTCGTCGATAAAAAGCGAAGGACGAAAGTTTTTGCGTTTTACTAGAAATTTATTCATTGTTGTACTTTGTGATTGTTTTGTTTTATGTCTTTTTTCTTCTTGGAATTTACTCCTTGGTGCTTAGTATTTTTGTATAAATTGAGGTTAGATTTGTGTGTGTTTTAAAACACTAATGCACGTCGAGTTGTCTACATCTGCTCTCACGATGGAAGTAATTGCGACTTTGGAGCAACTCGGAAGCGATTTCGCCATTTTTGAAAGCGGTTTGCGAGACGTGGCAAGAGCGTAGACAAATAGTCCCGCGGCAGACACAATACAAACGGTTATTTATTGCGAACCGGGCGCGAACAAATGAACGCCGGTCGCGTTCAGGTTTTCTTCGCTCTCCGAACATCTCCGTACAAAAATGCTTGCCGAGGAACGCATTGGACTTTTGTCCGCATTATGCTATGCATAGAATTCGCATTTCCTTATTTCCGGTGTGTCTATTTGCGTTCGATGCACCATCTGCACCCGCATTAAGATCCACGCTTCGTTTGTCGTCCTGCCAAGGCCGTTCGAGTCAATAATAAAATCGAGAATGCAAATTTGTCGAGATGTGCTGCGCGACGTGTCTGCGCTGACTGGGAAATGAGAAAACGAGGAAAACAACGCCGCGGCGTTTTATATTATCCGGAAAGCGAGGAATATCATAATTTAGCTTATATTCCGAGACTCGAATTCGGAACTAACCGACTTGGCACAAAGGCATTTCTCTACTACTTTGCTATACACTCTGTTCAACACAAACGCATTTATTCCGAACATATTTCAATGCAAACATACGCGCAGCTTGACAAGCTGTATGAAAATCATTTCGGCTCAAAAGCTGCCGGAAAGCTCAATCCTCGAATGTGTAAATGGGCATGCAAAAGGAGCCTTTCTATTTTCGCATTTTCTTCGCGCGCCCGAAATAGTTTTCCCGTCGGAGCGGCGGAGCTTCTTACTTTGTGCCGTTTGGCTGTTTGTGCTTAACGTCCATCTTCCATTCTCATCGACCCAGCGGCGCTGCGAACGTTTAAGGTTATAATTGAACTGGAAGTCAACAAAGTCTACGCTGTGCTTTTGATTCGGTGCGTTAGAGGGGACGGCAAGTGGCCTTATTCAAATACGGACATGACGATTCACAGCACGACGCGAAAAACTGCGCTTTGAGGACCATCGAGGAAGCCTTCTTCCATTCGTATTGTATTCATGCGCGAGCGTTACAACCTCGTAACGCACACACTTGTCATCGGGTAATTGTGAAGCGGGTAATTTCACGGGAAAATCAACTTTCGCCACTTTCATTTCCGCAAAGTTTGCTATTCAGCAAGTGAAATATTTGCATAACTAGTGCAGGTTTTTTAAAGTTATATAATTATCTAAAGAATTATTAAAAGTGCACAAAAAAATTATAAAAACTTTTATCCTTTGTTCTCCTCTTTAAAGATTTATTTTTTCAACTAAAAGTATCCTATGTCATTTTTCATAGCAAAATTTACCTTTACCAAAAATTGATAAAAATTACTTCATTAGTTTAGGCCTGAACGAAGCACAAACATATTTTTTGCATTTATAATTCAAGTATTAATTAAAAACACATTGTATATGTGTTTATAAATGACACCCTTTCACTAAACTTCGTCCAGGATACTAGTTCGACCATAGAAAGCCCAATTTCCGACAAGAATTCGCCCGAATCCTGGCCGAACTTGAACTTCACGAGTCCTTAACTTCTCGAAATAGATCTTGACGAGCGTGTGACGTCGACTCTCACCGCAGAGTTCTCCCATCCCTGTCGCATCCTCATCCCGAAGTTCGTTTCCACGTAATTACTTCAAAACTGAAACCGAATGTGTTTCAATGCCTTTACGTCTCCACCAGTGCGAATAAGGACTAAACTAAGGACTAAAGATTTCGGGTGTAGCTATCTCTTCTCATGCATACACTCCACCACACTGCTGAATTCACTCTGTACACCTGATTATTATTCGGTGTTTCACATCATCTTAGCCCAGTGTGTCTGCTTGGTAGGCACTAAGTCGAATGAAACCGAAACTTACTTGGCTGGTGATTTACATATTGTTCCGTTTTCCATGTTCCAGGCACGTCGGCGACTCGTCGGTGCGTTGTGTATGCCCGAATGGTTATCGCGGAGAACGCTGTGAGAAGCGAGCCGAGGAATCGACGGACGAGCAAGGTAAAAACCGATGAGATTTACAATTTACCAGTTGGTACACATGTTTCACGTCCGCCCATGAACACAAACTTAAACAAAACACGAGTTATTTTTTGCGCGTGTAAATATCAAAGTTACCGTCGTAAATTCACGTATAAATCATGGGTTTAATTGTTTGCCATGGGGTTTAATTTTAGTATATACAATGTGTTCAGAGGGCACATTAATGTAAAATAATTTTTTGTTAGAAATTAATCGTGATAGTTTAAAATTTGTTAGTTTTTACAACTTTTGTGTGCAGTGTAGATTGTGCTGGATTGTCTGCATGCAAAAACCGAACGTTTTTGATAAGGATAATCTCGGACTATTGTCCTAGGCATCCGGCGTTTTATTGCGACTGTGCGCGACAATTCATGCGGGTCGACACGCTTCGTTTGTGCAAAACCCCGACACCCACACATTAAAACAAAGCCGGCGTCGGTGCAAGGCGAAAAAAGCAAGCCGAGGGGCGCGCATTGCGAGCGTCAACAACGTCTGTAAAATGTGTTGCGGGCACCCGGAAGACTCCCACCGTAATTACGCACTTTATGTACGTTTTTATTCATTTGACGCCTTGACACCACTTGCACAATCACTGCTGGAATATAATTATAGTATTTTTTCGTAAAGATAATTTTGATAAGTTTTAATATGATTAGAAGTGCTGACATAAAATTAAATAGCGATTTTTGTAAGACGCCGGAAAAACTTTGTGGATTTTAATTAAAATTAATCGCAAGCCAATCGGGAATTTCGCCCGCGCACATTTCGGCACACGAAAACGATAAAATAACATGCGCCGCGCATTAAGACTTTTCGCAAACTTTCCATTCGGTTATCGGCAATAACACCGAAAAGACGCGGCCGGCGCAAAAGTTAAACTTAAACATGAAGTAAATACACTCAAAATTACGGCCGCCGAGAGGAAAATATCCGAGAGCAAATAATGACGCAAAGAGTGCCAAAGAAGAGAACTAATTCGTTCGCCGAGTTGCCTTTTTCCGGAGCGCAAACAATGCGAGTGCTTTGCGAGCCGAGTTAGTCCAGCCAACGCCAAACGCAATAAAGAAACTATGCAGTGCCACTAGTCGTAATTTAATTAGTCCCGAATTCATTATTCAGGTAAATAATTCATGGCGTAGTTGTACTTGAAGCACTTCCACGCCACTCGGAAAGTCAGCAAAAGTTTTATTTAACTTTAACGATGATTAGAGCGTAAGAGTTTATTTCTCCCGCTGAGATTTTGGTATTTCGGCATCTTGGCAACGTCCAGCACCAGACAGAAAATTAACGAATGCAATGAGGGCGAGAAAATTCGACTTGATGGCAAAGTTAAAGTTTCCTCAGCCGTGTGCGTTGATGCCTTTGCTCATTTCGCTGTGGTCGCGCATCCGCATCTCTGGATTGATTTATAACTTCTTAATTATAATTAATTCGAACGGCTTTCAGAAATAAATTACGATGGGTGCTCGTGTTTATTTTGCCTCGGTTCGTTCGAAGTACGCATTGTTCGCCGGCCTGCGTTGCCATCCGGGAGAAAGTCGACTCTTGACTCTTCGAGAGCTTTATAACGGCGCTCGGCGCTCCGGGGGAAAGCAGCAAACAAGCGCATAAGCGTTTTCGGCGCACCACCGCTTGTAAATAAACCAACAACCATCAATTCACTCGCAAAACGGGCACTGTCAAATGTGACGCACTTTATTACTCCTTTTTCGAACCCCCAGCGGTAGCAAAACCAGCATAAACCGCAAGCTGTCTCTTGCGCTGGATAGCCGAATAGAAAAATGAAAAACCCACAACCTTTTTTCGCATCGCCTGCAGCCGCCCGTAACAAATTCGTTGTTTTCTTCGATTTGTTGCGATGCTTTTCTTCTCTAGCTGCTAGTTTGTTTTGTATTTGTGTTTTCCTTCATTCCGGAGTAAATTCGTTTAAGTTTAAACTAAAGTGTTTATTCTCACTCTACTTTCGAGAACAATAGCAACAATGCATTGTTTGTTGTTTTTTTCGTTGCAGGGGTTCATTTTTTTTCATATACTTAGAGTCATCATGCGCCGCGTTGCTTGCGGAAAAGTTGTGAAAATCTTCAGCACAACTTCGTAATGTACTAGAGGCGAAATGCAGAACTGCACCAGTGCAGTGCAATTTTGATCCGACAATCATCCGCAAACTTGAAGCAAAAGTTTTGTTTCCCAGAGTGCGCTATGCCATCACGTGGAGGAATATTAATATATATTAGTTACACTTTGGCAAAGTATTGCATTTGTTTTAAACTTTTACGTGATAAGTTAAAATATTATTTTAGCCCTCTGGTGGGTAGTTACGAAATTAAATCGTACATTGTGGGTTGCCTACAGTATCTCAGATTTTCGAACAAAAAATTCAGATTTTGTTTTTTATTGTAATATAATTATGTAGTTTGAAGAATTTGTTGATTGCGTGAGGTTTTATCTCAAGATTAATGTCTAATTACACGAAAATGAACATCGCGCTCACTCTTTCATAGCGCCTGGCGCACGATGTGCACACGCGTAATTGTCTTCGACGCTGATGTTTCTATTACGCTCTCGTCTGACGCTAGACGTAATCCGATTTAATAACATACCGCACGATGGATAATTGCGCCATCCGCCATCCCGCCCTCGCGCGTTAAGTGCCCGCTTCCGCGTTGTTTCCAATTTCGGCATATCTCAGCCTCCGCCGCCAACTGCTTACTCCTAACATGTAGCTGGTAACATGCTTAAGGAATTATGCGCGTACGCGGTGTGTAGTGGATATATACGTGCATGTAATTTCATGCGAAAATTAGTTACGAGTTAAGATGTGTGCTTAATATGCGCCTGAAAACGCAGAAAATCGTCGACGCATATTTTGCGCTGCGGCGGAGACGCTGCCGAGTTGACGCTTGGGGGTTTGAGGTGGGTTGTTGGCGGGGGAGAGCAATCTAATCCGCGGAATGTATTCTTTCGACGATGCATAAATAATGCGCGTGCTTATTCGCATGCAAACACGGCGGCGCGCGCGCGCATTCAGCACGAAAACAAGTTGGAAGCACCGCCGCCACTGCCGCCGCCGCCGCCGAGTGTATGAGAGTGTTTGCGAAGTTGCGGTTGCACCCCGCGCAACGCAATTTATACGGAATATTAAAGCGCAGAGGGTTGCGCGACGTTTGTACTAGCGCCGCCGGAATTGGAGTCGGAGCCGAAGAACGAAGCATTCGCTATTTTTGTAACAATAATTTTCCGGCGCAGACTTATTAGGATTTGCTTCCAAGAGTTCCATTTCTGCGCGCATTCTGTGTACTACGTGGCGAAAAGGGAGCGAAGGGAATTGCCAAATTTCGGTGCGAAACAACAAAACACGAAAAGAGCCTGAACCCCAGCCAAGGCGTATGCGAAAGTTTACTTTTCTACCCCCCGACGTCCTTAGTCATGTTTAGATCTGATGTTGCTCCGCCAGCAGACGCAGGTGATTGTTGAGCACCTCGAAGTACACGGCTGAGTGTGGCGCAGGCTGGCAATAATGTCGAAACGCCACCAGAACCAGCGCCATTCATCCAACCACACCAACTTTACTCGGCGCGCAAAACGACCGAACGGCAAACACTCATTTCTTACGCCCGCAATTTCGAAACGTCAGTCTCAAGAGTCATAATTAATTTGAGATTTCATGAACCTTATTCAAATGATTCAAATCTTGCTTTAATTAGTGTTCCATATATACTTATATGGGTGTTTCTTTGTACCGCACACAACAATATTATGCTGAAATTGCCAAAATATGGCGCACGTCACGCTTGAAAGTGGCGATACATGCATGTTGGGTTGCGCACTTTCGCAGCGTATAAATAAAGCGCTCTCCCGGCGGGCGTTCGCGCTGCTCGCGATTAGTATTCAGGTCTTTTGCGGGGTTTCCTTCTTTCATTACGACCATTACGGGGATAACTGAAGTGGGCGTTTGAGGTAATACACTAACCCACGAAGTGTGCTCGCCCTCTGTTCTCGCACACATACCAAGTTACATTCGAGCCGTTTACACTGTGGCTACCTACGCAAAGAAATAGTCTAAGAATGAGGTTAGGTTACAGTGTGGGTGTAAAATATAAAGCACGAACCACGCCATGCCAAAGACTCATTCTGTATTCAGCGCGAGAGATGAGCAGCAACCTCAAGGAGTTCATATTTTTGTTAATTTTCCGTTTGTTGCCGCAGCGTGTGCATAACAAGTAACAGCAATCCGTGAGGTGCAGTAGACGAACTCAAAACGTGAAATTGCACCCGCTGTATGAATATTACTCTATATTATACTATATGTGCACAATGTGAAATGAAAGCTGATATCACCATAGTTTTCTTGTTGTGATACTAGGTTTTGAATTCTCATTTGCATTGCAATCGCACCCGCATTGAACTCGTCATGGTCAAAGGCCATCACACGTGAGTGCGCATAGCTTTCCAACGCATACAATGCAATCCTTCCAATCTGGAACAACGCCTAGATTCTGATAAACTGGATGCGCTGAGGCGTTAATACATCTCCGCTCACATTGCAATCATAAAGCCATCAAATGCAACATTGCAATTGGATGCTTTGCATTTTGAATGGCATTAATGCTCGTCTAGTAACCCACGTTAATTAATGAGAAAGTCGGACTTAGTCTTGGATTTAATTTAAACGATTCGCTTTGATCGTGCTCTTGAACTCTTGTAGTTTGGCCGAAAACGCTGACAGTTACGAGAAAGGTGGAAGTTCGTCGGAAGGTGGATTTGAATAAGCGGCCGGGTGGACTTTGGACTTTCAAAGGACCTAATTTATACGTTTAATAATCCTACCGGAGGGAAAGCTTGCGCTGCGCGTTACTTTGCGCAATTCGAAACGACAGCGCCAGAAACTGAAATCTTAAAAAATCCCTCGTGTAATTTAATAGTCTTTTCGCAATATTTCAAAGAGCTAATTTACGCAATTGCCATCAAAGCCAAACCCCAAATTATAAAAATTAAATTATTTTGTTTTATATTTAATTAAATAATGCTCGCATTACAAAAACAATTTTTTGCTTAATTTAAATACTTTACACGAAATATTAGCATGCAGTAAATTTTAATTTCAATTCATTTTATACTTTGTGATATGCGCTACCCGGCTGAATTTACATTGTTTAAATTTGCAGTAACGAACTAGCTTCCAACGCAATAATAAACGTACAATATTTGCACGAGCGCGTAATTACTATTAACAATTCAAACACAATTTACTGCAGTAAACCTAACAAGGGAACAGCCAACAATAATATTAAATCTAAAGTTTAGCAAAACGTGACTAAAAAATCGCGCCGCTTCGCAAACACAAATTATTCAAACGTTTGACGCAAGTTTACATCGGATTAGTTTAAAGTTTCTCACTTATTCTTGTGTATATATTATTTATAGTTGTTTTTTAAGGGATTATCATGTCTGAAACTTGGATTATAAACTAGTGTTGGGTAAAACAGTTGAATAATCAAATTGTTTGGGTAATCGTACTTCGCATGTGAAGATATTGCAGATTGATGTAATTTACTCGTCGACATGTCAAAATTTAAATCAGACAAGTCAATTAATGTGCGAGACAAGTGAATTTCGCATCGCCGCGATTGTCTAATTGGATGTTAGACGCCAGTGCGGTTGCCTAACACGCGTCTTGGATACACTTGTTAAGTAGGGTAGCAGTAGCAGGGTTGGGTAGCTCTCAGCGTATGCCACCCGCACGGCATGCGACGCACGCAATTCTGCAACTTGTACACGCTCGAATCACGCTGCTGCGGAGGAAAACGTAAATTAAATTAGCCGGTTGGAGCTCGGCTAAACGGTAAATTAAATGCGAGGAAAACATTCGAGAGGCAATTTGGTTACATTGCGCGTTTGCACACGCGGTGAGCATCACTACACTAGTAGTGCACCTCGAGTGTTTTCCGGCTTCCTGGCGTTTTGTAATTCTCTATAAATATTAAGCGTGTTTTAATTCGGTTTCCTGTTACACGGGTAGTTTGCGAGGTATAAAACTTACGAGCGTTTCCACCCTGCGTAAAAATTGAGCGCGCCGCTAAGTGGGAAATACGTTTCCGGTCGAAGCGGCAATAAAACCGCCGACTTTACAGTCGCCGACCTCTGTCATTAGTCGGCGGCGGCGGCATCCAACGTGCGCGAAATTGGTTAGCGCCGCCGCGTGTGTTCGCAAACATTCAGCGAACGTTTTGTTATATCGCACACTTTGCATGCGTTTTAGAGTCGAAATGTATAAATATAAAGCACACCGAACGCGTTTAATTATCTAATGAAGTAATGAAGTAAGTTATAACTTTTAAGCGCGTAACAAATTAAGCCCGTTGACTGTTACTCAAACCGCTCGAAACTTAATGCGCACAAAAGCGAAGCGTAAGCCCATCACGCCAGGGGGAGCACAAAAGAGTGCCGAAGGGTTATTAACTAACCGCACACCACCGGCAACCGGCGGCCACAAATGCCACAAACCTCCAACCGCGCACAACGGCCAACAGCAGACGCAAGAATATTATAGTGGTAATAAAGTCCAAGCGCGCGTAAAACCGAAAAAGTGCCTTCGAAATGCTTCAACTTTTAAAAAACTCTTCACCATCCTCTGACATTGTATAGTTCATTTTATCATGTTTCATATTAGTCTTAATGAATGCTTAAAACTTTTCTCATTCCACTCTCGCACCGCAAATGTAAAACATTTCCGCTTTTTGTTCAAACACATTTCTTGTTGCAGGATGTGAGCGTTGTTTTGTCACTTGTCCTTTTGATGGTGTCATGGCGAACGCCTGCAAGTGTCCCGAAGGAAAAAACGCAACACTTGGCGATGGTAAGTGCTGAACACATTGTATATTCCACACTTTTAGTCGATACGGCTTCCGGTTTGAATTAGACATCAAGGGATATTTACCTGCAGCCGGAAATTGTAACTTAATACCGAACAGGAAGTAGAATAACTCATGCTAACAAGTGAATAGTATCGGAGAGCTTCCAGCGTTTTAGCATTGTTTAAAACACCCACTTCCGAGTTGAAGTGAGTTAAAGACGTTGTCTAATTATAAACTTTCCCGGCCAATTCGTATCCGTCTTCTTCGACACAATACGCTACGCGTTGAAAGTTTTATTCAAGTTAGCCGCCTTGTTACATATGTTAAATTTATAAGTGTCTAAACAAAACTCTTTTCAAACACTCTGTATAATAGCTTAGTGGAACTTAGTTTGCAACAGCGCTCATGTTGCTTGATGCAACAGTTAAGAATGTGTAACTTTCCTCCGGTGTACAACGTAAGAGACGTGATCGTAAATACCTTGCACGTTTAATTAGACTTTAATAATTACGCGTCGTTATTCTGATAATTGGCAATTACATTTTAAAACCCGCGCGCGCATACATTTCTCTCTCGGGTGTACGCTCGGCAACCAACACAACAGGCATAACTTACCGACCAGCGGCGATTAGCAGGCATTTTCATTTTCGTTTCCTGCCGACTAAGGGGAAAATTTTATTACGCCGAGAGCGCTTGATTACACATTGAATATGTTTGCGCGGCGCATAATAACGATCTCGGTTATTATCGTTGTTTTTCACAGTCTATAAACACTACACTTAGATTGCGATTAGGGACACGATGATAAAAATAAATATAATTTTTTTGCGCTTTTGGGTATAAAACATTCAAGTGGAAAATTTAATCTAAGCAAATCGGAATGTCGTAACGTAAAACTGCAAATGACAAAAATATATACGGTATAGGCTATTAGTAGGTAGATGGCGCGCTAGGAAATGTAGTTACATAGCGCAGGATTTCATTATCGTAATGCGGGCGTGCGTCGATGCGATGGCGGCGAGAAAATTGGCAATGCACTGCGGGTTAATACCCGCACAACTAGATTTCAGCAGCAATGGTGGTGATTGGCGTAATTTTCACAATTTCCTAAAATTAACCGTCACACATCCAATTTGCACTTCACAGATTTCTATATGCATGTATTTTTAGTTTAAAGTTTAAACTCACAGGTGGCACCACTGGTGAAATGTATGTAATGCAGGTGTAAATTAATGCGAATGCGCTGGGTGCTAATGCGACGACGCCATTAGCTTTAGTTTGTAGTTTAATGAGCGCACGCTTGCTTTGTACCTACGTGCGGCGCTTTACCCGCCTCGTTACTTGCTGCAATCGGGGATAAAACTTGTAAAACCACACCAGCTAAGGTGTTTCCTTTCTTTATTTACCCTGGCGCTGCGGTCGTGCGGCGAACGCTAACGTTAACTGCTAACGGCGTGAGCGGAGCAACGCCCGAAATGTACAAAGTGCCATCAGTGAGGCGGCAAACTGCCTGGCAGAAGAAGAGATCGCACCGACACGATCGCACTGTTATTCTGTGTGTTACGCTGTGGCCGCTGTACGAAAACGACGCGCAATGAATTTTATTCGCTTTTATTTTTGCGCTTGCTTTACGACCGCCTTCGGGAGCGGCGGAGGGACAACTCTTGTTCTACGCTCGGCGGACCACACGCAATTTTAAATAAAAAACGAATAATTGTTATGCGCCACAATAGGAAAAGTTGAAAGTTAAATGTTAGAATGAGGGTTGGATATAACCGCACCGCCTCCGGCATGTTACACATACATTGAAACATTGGCGCATAAAAAAGCTGTAATTTTTTTTAGGCAAGTGCAAAGTAAATCTAGGGTTTCTTGGCATTTGTGTTGCCTATGTTTAGCAATCGGTAAAGATTAAGCGCTACTTTCATGTGAGATTTCCGAACTTTATCGGCGTGAAACGAATTGCTAAATGTAGCGGCGCCGAAATTCTCATCAGCTTCAATCGTCTGTCCCGTGCGTCATTTTTGCGCGTAAAATGTCGCGATATATTTTGTCGCTGCAATCGTTGGTGTAAGTAAGGTAGACTATAAGTGGCTTTCAATGTTTGAGCGCTACTCGAGCATGCTGCGAATTTACGACCGTGTAGAGTCAACCACCGCCCACCGAGCAGGCGTGTGTTGTGTGTGGCGGGCATTTCTCAAAGTAGCTACCTGTGTGTATCAGTAGGCAACCCATTCAACACGCCTGGAAGCTGGAAGAATTTATCGCATCCCGGGCGCGATATTTCAATAACAACACGTATAACACACACGCGCCCGCCGTCTAAGGAGCAAAAAGGACCTCGGGACGAGGGTTGAAAGTCTAATTTACTATATATGTATATATTATAGTGTGTGCGGCGTCGAGTGGGTTGCCTACGAGTACATCGCGTATCGCTCTTTCGTCGTGCGTTTCGCACCCCGTAGGAAATCACAAGACGTCACATAAATCAAACGCAAATTCACCTTAACGCGCACCGCCACCACCGCCGGCGCCGGCGAAACATAGCGGGAAATATGCGGGCGAATATATGCGATGCGAAATTGTCGTCGTAACTCATACGCGCGCGCGCCCTGCGACGACCGAACGATATTTGCCAAAATTAAATCAATTTCGCATATAGGCCCGTAACCAACCACTACGCTTATACCCACTACCCTTATATGACACCATCGACGCGCTTGCTTACCGCGAGGGAAAATATTTACGAATGTTGGGCGTTTATTTACGCGTCACAATCGACTGCAATACACGTTGATATTAATTTAAGCGAATTTCGATATTTCGGTGAGTGTTATTTATTTTAGGATTTGACAGTGTCGCCGTGCGCGAATGAATGGCAATTGAAAACAATTAACGCGAAACGCTGATAGAAAAACAATTTATTACGATAATTAATTTCGACTAATGGTCGCTTTCGACGGTGTAAATATTTAATTTGCTGCTCGGGCTTAATCTGCAAGTGTCATTTCATATTATTTGTTTGTGGGAGATTTATTAATATGAAAAGTAATTAATCGTACGGAATAATAGTAAATGTATAATTCACTTGTGATAAATAAAAAATATATATAATATAACAATGAATCCCAAAATCTGTTGGAATGCGCATAACTCAACAACGCTTTGACCAATTTGGCCAATTCTTTGTTTAAAACGTTTGTTTAAGTCCAAGGATGGTTTTTACGGCGAGAAAAGTTTGAATAATTGCCGGGAAAACCCTAAAGACAGCCCTTTTCTATACTATTAAAGTTGGCATTGAGATTCAATCATAGTTATAGTTAAATAGTTGAATCCGAGATGGCGCGCTGAAGTGCATTATTAGCAATTCTTTATATAATTAATTTCTTTAAAATAAAATTGCAAATCTTATTGATATAATTGACACATACCTACTATGTCTAGAAAAACGAATTATATTTTTATTAAACACTACCGGGACGAAATCGCAGGCTGGTAAAATATAAATTTTAGAAATAACAAAAAATTGATAAATAGTTGAAAATAGTAGATTTTGGTAAATAATTTAATATACTTTGTTCTGAAAGCATAAAATAGCCCGCAAAAATATCTCACAGATGACGATGGATAAAAAAAACATATAGTCATTGTTCTTCTGCGAGTGTAAAAATTGAATGACGAACAAAAACGTTCTGATAATTGTTTTCCGGCAACGCGCACGAAAATTTTAATCTTTTGTTTTGGCGTCCGAGAAGAAAAACGCGTAATCTCGATAAATCAAGAAGCGCGCTCCGCGGACGATCATGAAGCGTCAATTAATCTTCGCCAAAACAAACAGACGCTGTTCGAACGCACAAGTTTTTATTTCGTTTCCATTTTTCTATCAAAGCCATCCAGGCGAAAATCACCACCACGCCGTGCAGCTAGCAAAGTATTTTAATTGAACCTTTTATGATCACTCTTGAGTTGTGATTTTTGATTCCGCGCAATATACGCACTGCATTTGCCGTGAAACAAAAGAATCCACAATAAAAGATATGATTTCATGCATGAAACAGAATAATGGTATTATTTCGCGTTTGGGCGAGAGGAAAAAAATTCGCTGGTTATGACCGAGAGCGTGAAGCTTATTGTGCGTTTGTGATACAATGACGAGGCATGTTTTCGAACACATCGTTAACGTCCGCAGCGCTCGGCGAAAATTAATTGTCTCTAACCGCGAAAACGTTTTGCGCTCCATAACCCCCTCGACCATTGAGGACGCGCATTGCTGGTCGCCTCGCCTCCATCACGTGTAGACTCTAGGTATTCAATAGTGCGGGGACGACACGTTTGACTGAAGGATCACAAGCAATTATTACATATGGAACTCGTGATTTGAATGAAGTGCCATCGTGCGAAATCGTTTTCAATTTTGATGATTTGTAGCTTCATCGACGAGTGGTGATGATTTCATATTCACGTGCAGAACATTTGTTTTTTGGTTCTGTTTTTTGCGCCAGGAATGTATTCATTTTCCCATCGATATTACAATAAAATTGGTTGCATACAACATTTTTCCGTGATACAAGTGAAACTCAATAATCCGCTTATTCGACATTGATGTCTATTTTTTTTTGGCCGGGAAAACAAGGTATTTTTAACGAATGCTAAGCTTGTCAATGTAGGCCGATTTTTAGCCTGCGCGTGTTCATAATATATTTATGATATTATGCACAAAGTCAACCTGAAACTTGAAGGGAATTTTCATCCGAAAGTTACACAACTCAGCGGCGGCACGCAGAAAAAGACGAAAATACGCAGCCCAATTTGTAAAGTACTTAAAACTTGTTTCCTTGTGTCACAAATTTGCATAATGAAATTAAAGTTAAACAATTTAAATAAATTTAAATACATACAAGCCGGTGATAATTTCGAGAAAACATAACTTCTTATTTTTTCCATATTTTTATATTATAGTAACTAAGTTATTTATTTTTGCCTGTAGATACTGTCAAGTAACTAATTAGAAATAAAAAAACCTGTCAAAAACAAATAATTGAACCATTAATTGACTTCAGAATACTTACAATATCTATAATATAAAAATGAAACAACAACTGATTTTGTCTGTTGGTAAGCACATAACTCAACAACGTCTTTACCAATTTAGCCAATTATTTTTTTTAAATATTTGTTAAAGTTCAAGGATGATTTTTACGACAAGAAAAATTCGAATAATTGCCAGGAAAACCCCAAAGACAGCCATTTTCTATAGAATAAAAGTTGGCATTTAAATTCAATCATAGTTATAGTTAAAAAGTTGAATCCGTAATGGCGCGCAGAAGTGCAATATTAGCAATTCTTTATATAATTAATTTCTTTAAAAGAAAATTGCGAATCTTATTGATAGAATTGACACAAACTATGTCTAGAACAAGAGAGTAAAAACGAATTACATTTTTATTAAACACTGCCGGGACGAAGTCTCGTGCAAAAGCCAGTAAAATATTGATTTATTCAGAAACTTTAATTTAAAACAAAAACACAAAAAAGTTCAATTTAATCCTTTTTTATTTATATATTTTTAAACTTTTAGAATTTCAGAAAGTTCCCGAATACAATGAACATTATTAATGATTGTTTACTCTGTTTTTAAAAGTACATGTCAGGCAAAGAAACTAAACAAAAATATCCTGTTGTCGGAGCGTCTGGCAAAGCCACTCCTTTAAATCATTTTCGTCTGGCCGGAGTTCGTCTCTCGCAATGGCGTGTGTGTCTCCCGACATCACATCGCGATACATCGCACCACAAAAAACTTTAATATCGTTGAAACCAACCGTCGAAATTGGATGTGAATGCCACGAATTGGATAATGTGTGCTGATGCAGCTACTTGAAACGCGACATTGCGGTGCAAACCATTACGCTTATTGTTTTAATGTACTACTTTCCAGAATACTCAAAGCGTATAATAAAACTTAATCGCATTAATGCTACTATAATAAAACAATTAGGTAATTGTCAAGTATAAAGTATACAATACAAGAAATTGCATATTTATATGTTTGTATTGTACAATTTGTTTTATATACGAGTATAATGCTAAATTTAGTTTAGGATTTGCACAACGTGATTTAATGGTTTGTAATAATAAATTATTGTTCTCGACGGACGTGCTCGAATTATGGCGAAGCCGGGTATCGATAAACAAATCGGATATTAATGACATTAAACAATTGCGCATTGTCATTATGCGTATCGAGTCGTGTTATGGGCGATCGCATGGGAGCAGAACTGTGTTCCCCGGGCGGCGATTTAATCCGAGAGCCGACAATTAACGGAATAAATTATTTCGTTTTCTATCGCGAGTTTTCTATCGCATTATAAGCTAAATTTAAGAATTAAATTATTGATCTGTTAAAGAAAATTTAAATTAAAATTTGCAGAATATATTTTTTATCAAATGTTAATTATTGGCATGTTATTGTAGCGTAGATTAAAGCTTTTGGAGGGCGCACCCGGCGCCTTCACCATTCAATCACTAATCGCCGTATAGTGGCGCGCTGCACACCGCTGCACAGCTTACCGAAAGCTGTAATTTTAAAATATTAAGCTCTGCACTCGACAACGGTGATGGGGCCACCTGATGGAGGAGCGTTTTCCGTGTACACCGTCATGATGCTCAACGCCACCAACGCGTTTAAGCTCTTTGGGTGCTGCTGCTCGGATATCAAACGCGCTCTATCCATGTTGCCTGCCCTTTTCTCCTGCCCTCTGCCCTCGCGCACCCGCAGGAAATTGCCTTCCGCCGTTGAATTTTAAACGAGATTTTCGTTGCACCGTTTAACATTAATCGTCCGACGTCGATGAAAGTTATGTTTCGCCGAAAAACGAAAACATCCCCATCCGGTGCCATCCGCATGATATATAAAAATGCCCGCTGTGCACCCACAGTTTTTTTTCCCGGATGATGTGTATATTGCGTTGCATATATTTACGCGCTGTTGCGCTTGCCACTGTGGCGCAAATAAGAATTTGATTTAGCGGATGCTTTACATTTTACGTCATGCATGATGTGCTTCAATCGATCGTAGCGGGCGCAGATTTTCTGCATTCTCATTCTTCGCCTCGCCTCGTTATTGCTGTGCATGTCCGACGATGAGTAGCAGGGCGGACACGCCGGATGTCGGCCGTCGCTGCCATCCTGCCATTTTCTCCGCCCGGAAAATTCCAATATACATCAAGCTCGACGTCTCGAACGCAACATGCACACACCCACGCACCCACACACATATATATATGTATAGGTCGTGTGTTCATTTCGGTGTAAACTACCTGCTGGGCGGCAAACTGCAAACAGCAAACCGTAAACTGCAAACAAAACAAGTGCAATTCGTGAAACAAGCGCGCCGAGCACCGCATCAACACACAGAAGTATAGAATGACGCGAAATTTGCCGTGTTTGAAAATGGCCGGCAAACCGAAAACCGTGTGTGCAGGAGTCAACGTCAACGATTTATCTATTTTAGCGTTCGTCGGTGCGCGGCTTGTTACAACCCGTTACAATACAATCAGATCAATTTGATTTTCACGTAGTGGAGTTTTTGCACGCGGTGGATTCGTTCGCGTTTTGGATTTTTGAATGTTTGCGACGATTGAGAGCTGCCTGGCATTCATGTTCCGCGCGCTCGCGGAAATTTATGCGTCGTTGGGAAATTTCGGTTTTTATTACATATATATATTTGTCGCGTATCTGGCGTGCGCGCGCGCGTTTCACACAAATCACTTCCGTTACATATTCCAACCTCCCCGGATGTGCGCGCGTACTTTTATCGTGCGGAAATTTTATATTCAAATTATCACAAATTCCGATTGCGGGCAAAAAGAATTAAATTTTTATGGTGAATACTCGTTACTCACAATCGGAACTAATTTATTGATGGTAGGTTATGTAAATTTTTGAGGTTATAATAAGATTTTACAATTTTTTTACCTTTAGAAAGGCAGTGAATACTGCTGTAAAAGTAAAAAAATACGCAGAGGCACTTAGAGCACCGTTTGCATTAATTTTTTATTGCGTGTTAACTTCAGCATGCTTCAATGCCTGCGCGTTAATTTAATTCTAATGAGAATTCATATTCATATGCACATGACTCATAAAGTACAAAGGCGTCACATTTTCAAAAGCACGAATAAAAAATCATTTTTCTCTCATCTTTCTACGCCCGGCCGGTGAATGAACTGTAGATATACGTTGTACTAAATTGATCTATACATAATTCATCAACGTCTGCAACCAAATATACAAACTCAAGGTGAATGCGTGAGGTCTTAGCGTAATCCTGGTTGTCTACGTTAATAGCCTGAAAAGACTATTCCGTTTGCAGCCGGCCAAGGAGGACGCAAAATGCAAATGAGAAATATGAATTGCTGCAACATTCATGATTAAGTACGCCGAGCCTGCTAGTGCGCTGCGAGCTAATTAGCATATCAGGTGAATTACTCGCTCACTATGCATCCTGTGATGCATATTAGATCCGAAGCTTCCAACCGTCAAATGAAACTTTGCTGAAATTATTTATGCACGATTGGGTGGTTTATGACGGCATCTGTCAAACACACACCCAACACATTAAAATCTAAACGGAAACGAAACTTAATTATGTTAATGGTTTTAAATGAACTATTGATGAGTACTCTATTATTAACACCATTGACACGTTAATGCACTTAAATGATGCATGATTAAATATGTGACGTTTGGAACAATGTGCTAATTAAATATCAAACCACCGCAACAATCAAAAATCTGCACGGGATTTCAGTTAGTGCATTTAATTCCGCTCGTATTTATTTTGGCATCGGGCAATGATCGGCTTGAATGCGTTCGGCGAAACGCGCGAGTTGTAAAGCTATGCATATAGACGCATCGCAATTAATTGTTTGCTCTCATCACGGAGCGAGTGTCGGCGAAAGAGAATGCAGAGATGCGCTCCACGCGTAAATCCAGCGGCATATCCGCTCGAAATTGTAGAATTACAGTGCGCAAATCTTTCTGGCAGGCAGCAAACCTGGGCACGTGCGTTAATCAACGCATCGAGGGTGGAGATGATTGAGGGAATGTGAATCTATTGCAATTAATTTGTGTAGTCATTGTTAGGAGTAATTTAAATGAATAAATTTAGTCAATAGATAAAGTATTAAATTATTGATATTTTTATATATATTAGAGTTTTATTGAAAATTCATTTATGCATCGATAATATAAAAATGAATCGCAAAAACTGTTGGTAAGCGCATAACTCAACAACGCCTACACCAGTTGGGCTAATTATATTTTTAAAATGTTTGTTAGAGTCCAAGGATTGTTTTTACGGTAAGAAAATTTTGAAAAATTGCCGGGAAAACCCTAAAAACTGCTCTTTTCTATAGGATAAAAGTTGGCATTGAGATTCAATCATAGGTATAGTAAAATAGTTGAATCCGAGAAGGTGCGCTGAAGTGCATTATTAGCAATTATTTATATAATTAATTTCTATAAAATAAAATTGCGAATCTTATTGATAGAATTGATACATACTATGTCTGGAACAAGAGAGTAAAAACGAATTACACTTTTATCAAACACTACCGATTCGAAGTTGCGGGCACCTACTGAATACGCATATAAAAATTTTCTTTAAGCGGGATGAAAAATGATTAAATTACTAAAATGGCTATAAAGAAATAGGGGTTGGTGATAAAAAACTAAAAATTTAGGGTTGTATGTATGTAAAAACAAAAGAATTTGTCCAAAAATTAAAAAAAAAGTTAAGGGTGAACAACCCTTATCACTTAGGGGTATGAAAAATAGATGTTAGCCGATTCTCAGACCTACTGAATATGCATATAAAATTTGGTAAAAATCGGTAAAGCCGTTTCGGAGGAGTATGGAAACAAACACTGTGACACGCAAATTTTATATATATAGATAAACCCTAAAATTATCCCACTCCTGATACTACTTTCGTCTGATTCTCTCGCAGTGCAGAGTTCTGAAGGTGATACCGGCGGATTCTACCGCGTGTGAACTGCACACATGATTTTTTTTTACATTTGCGAATATCTCGTAAACTAAACGAGACAGAAAGGAACGAATCGCAGACACTTAATCTACGGCCAATTCTCTATCAGAATTTCGATTTAAAATAGAAAAGTTCAAACACACAAATTTCAACGTGGAAATAGAGTGGAAATAGAAGAAATAGCGTAAGCATAACGTGGCAAAACGTTGTTAAACACTTGGAGCTCGCTATGCTCACTCTTAATTAATCTTGGAACAAAATACACCCGGAGTCACTTGATACTTAATATTCTATTAAAAACATATACAATTCATGCAACACCTTCAATTGTTGCATAATAGAGACGGAATCAAATTTACCTACATTTAACAATTTCGCTAATATATTTCAACAAATATAGTATTAATTACGCATGCATATTAAATTATATATTAACTCTTTTCTACAGAAGCAAATAGAATGGAAATATTACTAAACAATTTTCACGCACCCAAAAATCGTATAAATTTGAGTGGCGCACTACACCAAAGTATCAGTTTAATTCGATCATCCATTTGATACGTATTAATTCCATTTAAACACAAAAATGTTCAAACTTTTTGTATTCGTTGCTTTGGTGGCCTGCGTAGTAGCTGAGCATCATGCTTCTTCTTACGCATCGTTCAATAATCATGTTGAACATTCATATCACCACGACGATCATCATGATCATCACGAACCACATGTAAAGCTTTCAATTTCCATATTATTGCATATAATTATATTCCATATAATTAAAATTATTGTTATCTTTCTTTAGCAGCATCCAAAATACGTATACAAATATGGTGTTGAGGATCACCACACTCATGACATGAAATCAGCCGAAGAGGAACGCGACGGAGATGTTGTCAAGGGATGGTACAAATTGGAACAACCCGATGGCAGGACCCGTATTGTTCATTACACCGCTGACAAACACAATGGCTTCAATGCTGATGTCAAATATTCTGGTCATGCCGAACATCCTCATCATTATTAATTTCGCAAAAAAATTACAAAACATTAATTAATGTAGGATAACATACACGCTTTATTTTTTCTAATAAATTATTTCCAACAGTAAAATTATCGTATAAATATTCTCAATTTAACGATCCTAAAATACAATAAATAAAACATAATTAGATGTAAATATGGGTAATTAATGGAATATATTGATATCATGGTTGATTCATTTTGGATTATTATTTGATAAAGATAAACCTGATGAAATGTAAAAATTAGATATGATTGGAAATCAAATTGGGTAAATCAGTGATTGCTAACTGCTATCAAGTTAACATATCAAAATAAGTTGCTTTTGCTTTTTGTTTCCTTGATTATTTAAATAAAAGGATTAGTTTGCTTTCTTGTTTCTTGGACCTATTATATATGACTACTGCGACAATATGATTCTTAATTTTATAGAAAAGAAATGAGAATTGAGAATATTTTAGCTTTAATTTAGCTATCTTTAATCAAATGATATAAATAGAACTATGATTGAGTCTCTATAGCATTTTCCAACCCTACTTTTCCAACCCGCATGTCATGTTTTAGCCACAAAACAAGCATTCCTCTGATCAAAAATATCAAAATTGATTTTGTAATTTTTATGTAATAGCGTTACAAATAAACAAACAAACCCAAATTTGAATTTACGAGTATAAAATCAAATCCTAGAAGTGTTTAATTCGTCGTTGACCTTTGCGGACTTGAATAAATGGGCCATTATCAAAAATATTATAAATTAACAAATTAATTTTGTTCAAATTTCCGCATTTTCGCGGTTCGGGTGGTGAATTTGAAGTATTTTGTGGTCTTCGGTTTCGGTTCCTGTTTTACAGGTTTGACGTGACATGGGCATATTCTGTCTCTTTCATCTTCTTGTAGGTTGGGATTCTACCTGGGCTTGACATTGTCGGCTCCAGGTATGGGTGTAAATTAATATTCGCAGGTATAAAATAAATAAACCTGACACTTTTCAGGCCTCTCTGGATCACAATATTCATAAAGAAGGTAATAGGCTAGTTGGTGTGAGACAAGGAGTAATTTTGTGCTTGCTTTAATTGTTAGTTTGGTTCCCGGTTTGGCATATACATTGATTACTTTATATTTTGATGTGACGTATGTATATTTTGTTAGCATTGCGTATTGCTAATGTTACTGACCAGTATGTACTGTTTTCATTTGCGTAGCAACAGTTGTATAGGTATTTATAGAGTTCACTCAATTATCCATCATAATCAACATAATCAATTGTATTCGCTATGGGATAATGTCTTTTATTTTTACAACTTCGGAATAATATTTTAGTCAATTGTTTTATGAATAATATGAATAAATTGCCTAAATTCAAATTGCTTGAGAGCTGCTGTGTCGATGGCCGTCAGGGATAAAATATGTTGTCAGAGCTCCCTTCAATTATACATAAATTTTGGTTTGGCACAGAAATATAGTTTAAATTTTGCATATATGATTATATAGGTATTTGCCAATTTATATTATATATATCCAACATAATCAGAATATTCCGCTATGGATAATGTCTTTATTTTTTTTTACAACTTCAGAATAATATTTTAGTCAATTGTTTACTGAATAATATGAATAATTGCTAAATTTAATTGCGAAGCTGCTGTGTCGATGGCCGTCAAGGGATAAAATATGTTGTCAAACTCCCTTCAATTATACACCAAATTTTGGAAGGTTTACAACTTAAAAAATAGGGGTTGATGATAAGAAACCAAAAATTTAGGGTTGTATGTATATTTTAATGCCACATTAAAAAAAAACAAAAAATTTCGACCAAAATTTAAAAAAAATTAAGGGTGAACAACCCTTATCACTTAGAGATATGAAGTTACCGATTCTCAGACCTACTGAATACGCATATAAAAATTTTCTTTGAGCGGGATGAAAAATGATTAAATTATTAAAATGGCTATAAAGAAATAGGGGTTGGTGATAAAAAACTAAAAATTTAGGGTTGTATGTATTTTTTAATTCCACATTATAAAAAAAATAAAAACAAAAGAATTTGTCCAAAAATTTTAAAAAAGTTAAGGGTGAACAACCCTTATCACTTATGAAAAATAGATGTTAGCCGATTCTCAGACCTACTGAATACGCATATAAAATTTGGTAAAAATCGGTAAAGCCGTTTCGGAGGAGTATGGAAACAAACACTGTGACACGCAAATTTTCTTTGAAATATATATTACTATTTTCATTGCATATATGATTATATAGGTATTTGCCAATTTATATTATATATATCAACGCTAATCAGAATGTTCCGCTATGGATAATGTCTTTATTTTTTTTACAACTTCAGAATAATATTTTAGTCAATTATTTACTGAATAATATGAGTAATTGCTAAATTTAATTGCGAAGCTGCTGTGTCGATGGCCGTCAAGGGATAAAATATGTTGTCAAACTCCCTTCAATTATACACCAAATTTTGGAAGGTTTACAACTTAAAATATAGTTTAAATTTGTTGCATTATTACGGTTGCATAATTTACTTCACTAAATATGGGCGTTCAATGTTAGTTTCTTTAAAGGTAACGAAAGCCAGTACTTTTTATTTTTGTAGTATTATTCAACTCCTTGAATTTTATGCATAAATCATGCGTTTTTGAAATATGTAACATCAGTTTACGCATTACAATATGCAATTAATTATACGTTGTGCCAAAAATTACTATAAATACGAAGTATCAAACTTGTTAATTTATCAGTTGAATTTTGCCAATAAGTCAATCAACATCCCAAAAATCTTGTTAAATACAACAAAGCAACAATGTTCAAACTTCTTGTTTTGTTGCCCTGGCCGCGTGCGCTGTAGCTGAACATCACGCTTCATCTTACGCATCGTTCAATAATCACGTAGAGCATTCATATCACCACGATGATCATCATGATCATTATGAGCCACATGTAAAACTGACAAATACATATATGGTGTTATTACATATTAAATCTCTTAAAATTTTTAGCATCACCCAAAATATGAATACAAATATGGCGTTGAGGACCACCACACCCATGATATGAAATCTGTCGAAGAGGAACGCGATGGGGATGTCGTCAGGGATGGTACAAATTGGAGCAACCCGATGGCAGGACCAGGATTGTTCATTACACCGCTGATAAACACAACGGCTTCAATGCTGATGTTAAGTATTCCGGACATGCTGACCATCCGCATCATTATTAACTGATTATTACCCTAGCATTGTGTTCAAAACTGAGATATAATATAAAATGAAATCATTAATATATCGTTACATTATTACATTACATAGTAAGTTGCTCAACGGTCTAAAACCTTAAATTTCTTAAACTACACAATGGATTTTTATGTAGTTTTCAAAAATAGTATTATACATAATACGTGCTTGTTATTGTAGAGAAATGTAGAGAAAAACTAAAGATTTCTTGCCGATTAGACAATTGGATTGCATGGGTAAGAAATCATGTTCACGGCAAGTCGTATGATTTCGAATAAAAATATTAAGCGGCATGGAGGTGCAAGCGGGAGAACAAAAACGCCGCAGTGCGATAAGCGCGAGCACTCTATATTTGATCGAAATAAAAGAATTTGAAAATGCTAATTCAGAAACGGTTGCTTATTGTTTCTGTCCAGAAAACATATCATATTTCAGTCATATCTGGCAAACGTCGTGCAAAGTTGAAACGGATCGCTAGTTGTCAAATAAAACAAAAAAACTTTATTGAAAACAGTATTATATCTATATTTATATCTGAAACATTCAGTTGTCAAAATGATGACACTGAAATGAAAGCCAATTCTCTCATTAATTGTGTTGTGTTTTGTTGTACTAAATTAAATTGCACGAGTTGCGTTATTCATACTGGAACCGTTAATGTGACCCAAATTCTAAAACATTCACTTATATATAAAACATTTTCATCATGCAATCATCTCACAGTTTAGACTGTGATAAATGGAACGCGTCGCGCAACCGAATTCGAGATGTAACCACCAGCAAGAAATGGGAGCCACCATCACGCGAAAACAGCAAAACCAAAGTGCTACAAAAATATCCACTGCGGGTAACGCCAAATATTCTATCAGCACAGTTATCTGGACCGTTACCAAATATTACTGTCAAGACATCAGCGTCCAAAACTCAAAAATCAACCACGAAAAATATATCAGTTCATTCAACTCCAAGCAAATCTAACACTTTGAAATTGCTGCAAGATAAAATGCAGATGATTGATAATTTAACAAATGGAAATGAATCCTACGCAAAGATACAAACACGAAGTACTCGTAGAGTAACAAATTTGAATTCGTTACCTGCGAAAATTAAATCAAATCATAGTCAACAACAAAAATTGCAAACGTGTTTTAAAGACGCAGTGGAAAGCCCGAAATCCATTAAAAACTCAATGAATGCATCGATTTCTTCAACACATTTAAACGGACACTATTTTTCAGATAGGATTGAACCCGAAAAAGACCTGCAATGCATTTTAATTATAAGCGATTTTGTTGATACGCTCGAAATTAAATCGAATTCACAACATGCGTTTGAAATGCGCAATATTGGCACTCAAATGAATGTTTTTAAAACGCAGAGTATATTAAAACGTTGAAAAATACGATGAAATATTCAATGTTTTATCACAAGATTGTGAAAATTTGATTAGCACACTCAAGATACACAAATATCGTCAGAATCTCAACGAAATATTCAGGACACAATCTTTACCTTCCAGGGATACCACGTCATTACAGAATAAATTACAGGAATTTCCGAAAGTACGCGAAAACAACACTGAATTTGTTGATATTTTGGAAGATTTGTTTAATTTTCATAAGACTGCTCTAGAACCTTCTTTGTTTAAACCAAAAACTGATTTATATTCGGAGTCTGAAAGTTGTCCAACCGAGGAAAGTAAAGATAAAAATGTTTCAGACGTGAGTATAAAACAGGTTGAAACACTCAATGAAACAATTGAAAATTCAAACAGATTAGTCATCGATTTAAAAGAAATCGCAAAAACGCTGCAATCTGTATTTGAAACAATCAAAACAAAAAACTCAGAATGTTTTATCATGACCACATCATCTACTTCTGACTACAAAACTGCAATTAGTATAAAATCTAACAGAAAAAACGATTCAGAAGCGGACAAAACCGAGCAACCGTCCGAAATATTCGATAAAGATGAAGTTAGTGTATGTTTGCCACGAGATGACCTCGATAATAACGAAAATCTTGACTCCAAGGTTGTTATAATAAAAGAAAGCGCAGAACACAATAATATTAAATCATCTATTGCGAAAGTAAGTGCTGAGCTTATGACAATTTTACAACAAATGAAATACTTTGATGAATTGCAAACACGAGCAAAAAATAGTTCAAGTAAGATGCAATCTTACAACGACAAGATGAAAACTATTAAAAGTGTAAATAAAATAGAAAACGC
Organism: Dalotia coriaria; assembly: GCF_025399875.1. NCBI lineage: Eukaryota > Metazoa > Arthropoda > Insecta > Coleoptera > Staphylinidae > Dalotia > Dalotia coriaria. The sequence goes on from NW_027045464.1 coordinate 143,438, forward strand.
CACAGAAGGTAAACAAAACTTAAGATTATACAAAAGTCAAACAGACGTATCGTATTGTTCACCTACCACGTCGAAATTGTGTAGTAAGCATGATTGGTTGCATAACATCATGCCGAAAAACTCTGACGATGCTTTGACTTCCAATTTTTCAACTTGCACTGAAATATCATTTGAAGATTTTCATAACTCTGAACCACAACATTATGCCGGTGATATTTGCTTTGTCAATAATAATAAAACAAAAAGTAAAAGTGTAGAAAATGTTTACACTCCACAAGATATTGAAAAAGTTGTTTCAACAGTTTCTACAAATACTGACTTCGAATATCTACCAAATAATTGTAAAAGTTCTTGTGGATCAAGTATATCCACATATAAAATTAAAAAATTCTCCAATCGTCGACTGAAGAAAAGAAAATTAAAATACGGGAATTCAGAGAATGTTTTCATCACGAGGAGAACTCCGATTAACCATTATAAAATATCTGAATTTTGTTCAACCTTTGCTACAAAAAGCAAGCAACCCAACTCTCCTACACAAAGTAAAAACAAGAAACTCGTCGTTTTGAGTCAAAGTCCTAGTGTGGGTGACATCAAATATGTGTGTAAAGAATTTGATGAAGATTCAGCTATTAATATGAATTCTCCAAGCAGTTGTGGAGAGTATGAGGGTGCTGTAAGCCAAAATTTACTTTCCTTAAATTCTTCTAACGCTATATCCAGCGCTAGTAAACCAAATCATCAAACTGGTGAAGCTGAAGCAAAAACATATTTGAGTACTCCTTATCCAGAAACAAGTTTGACATATGATCAGAGTGTAACCTTTGTGGACATCTCTCTAAATGACGCAAAAGTGTTAGAACTCCGACTGCCAGTCAAGAAGAAATATTTCGAACAACAAGAGACGCGGAAACACTTAATTCTACTAAAAGTACAATCACTGAAATTTTGTATTCTGAAGCCGGTGTTCAGAACGAAGTCTCTTGCAATGATATGAATGTACAAAGTGTTAGTCATATAACACGGAATAGTGTAGCTGTTCAAAATGAGATTCCTCAGACGGATAAAGATATCAGCACGGCGGACATGTTGGATTCGAAGAGTTTGTTTGAAGAATGTACGAAACCGGTTAAATCATTAACTAATGCGAAACATATCTCAACAAATACTGATTTTGAATTCAGTAGTCCAGTTATACTGCCTGTGATAAACTTTGGGAATGATATAGTCTGCGCTGTCAAAGAAAAATGTGCGAATGTACCTCCGCAAGTTATGCAAACAGTTATGAATCGACTGCAAAACAACTTCAAACACAACTTTACTGATGATTTGAAAAATTTACCATATTCTGTTACGAATCCCAGCTCGGTGAATGTAAGTTTTGCTATCACAAGCGTGCGTTGCATAGGTGAAAACACTCTTTTGGTTAAATGGAGTTATACATCAAAACAACCTGTACAAGGTTTTGAAATTTTCATAAACAATGATTTGAAAATGAAAATCCATAGCGGTGTGCGAAACTCCGCAGTCATTGATTTCGTTCAGCCCAAATCAACTTTATTTATTTGCATCTGCGCGATGACGGAAACTGGACCATCTCAAAAAGCAAGAGCAACATTCAAAATGGCATAAATGTGAATGTTTTATTTATGTAATGAAAAGGACCAAAACAAATTAAAGTTAATTATTGACATTGACAGTTTACTTCATATGATAATTCTGTTATATCAAAATTATAGTTTTTAATGAAAAAATAATGTTTTCTAAAGAAAAAATTGACTTAAAAACCAAAAATAAAAAATTTATCAAACGAAAAACAAACCAAACGCTGGCTATTACTGAAATACGTAAATTTGGATTGAACAGTTTAATTGTACGATGGGATCCCTCCGATTTACAATCGACAATTGGTTATGCTATATTTATCAACAAAAAATTAAAATCGCGAATTTACAATCGAATGCGTAATATTGCAATACTGGATTATTTGCCACTTAATAGTCTGTTCATCGTCACAATCAAAGAAATCAACAGTGATGGTAAAGTAAAGCAACATGGACCCAGTACTGTCTTCAAGATTAATTATTGAAAAAAATGTCTACGAGTACGTGAATCGGGTGTGAATAGTGTCAACTGAAACAAAAACCATTCTATATAGCAATAACTTGTCAAATATAATCATCTCATTTGTGAACGTCAAAACTCATAAAATTCTTTGTAAACTAATGCCATAAAAATAGAAGTGTTATCATCTAAAATCACTCTATAAGAAAAAAAGTAAAATGTCTTCTGGTAATTCTTGTAATTGCGGCAATTCATCCAAAAATTTGCGAGAAAGTGAGCCCAACATTGATGTGGATGAAAATCTAAAACCCCGAGGTCGGCATGCAGTCCATCGTAAAAATACAAGCCTAATGAATTGAACACGGCTGGATTACAATGCAACTACGACATTTGCAGTGCTATGGCTGTCAATGCCCAAGCAATCGATATCAATGCGATTTAGAACCGGACGAGGATGATGTTGAGAGCATCTGTTCGTTTTGCAGATGCACATCGGGATTTTGTAATGAACGATGCGAAATGGCAAAACGAAAAATGGGAAAAATAGATCCGATTCATGGAAATGCCCAAAAACAGTGGAATTCCGGTTGCAGTCAAACGTAATTCTTCGCCAGGTTTAGGATCAGTAGTTGCTGATCCAAATACAGCATGCAAATGTACAGGAAAGTGCACGCGTGAATGTGAAAAGCGTAAATTAACGGAAGCAATGGACGCTATGCGAAAGAAAAAAATTGAAAAGAAACGTTCACCGAATGTCTCAATGAAATGTGCGCAGAATCAATGTCGGAGTGCTTGTAATACAAAAGTTCAAACGGATATGGACGAACCACCAATTGCTCCTTTGGCACCAGTTCCCATTGATAACCCCACGGTGAAAATACAACCTCAATCGATAGCCTCTAATGTTTGTATTGCTTGTCAATGCACTGGTTTGTGTAGCATAGAATGCACAATGCAAAAACAAGACATTACACAACAAAACCCTGCTGAAGATTTGCAGAATACTTGCTTTAAATGTGATTGCACTGGGGAATGCAACCCAATTTGCCAGAAGGATAAAGAAAGAAGAGCGCAAATAAGTAGTGTGTGTGACATTTGTAAATGTAGTGATGTGTGTTCAAAGGAGTGCACAGAAAAGAAAGCAATTTCCAAGCAAAATCAAACCAATGCACAAGCGCCTACTTGCAATTGCGAAACAATGTACACCAGGGAGAATGATGAATTTAAAGAAACACAAACCATTCCGGACAAGGCACCATCAAAAGCAAATCAGGAAGTGGTTTGTGCAATATGCGAATGTGTGGGTGCTTGTAATGAAAATTGTAAAGCAGCACTAAATGCCCAAAAGCAACAAAACTCAATACCGCTTAATTCTAACACATTAATATGTAAGCCGAAATGTCTTTGCCCAAATGATTGCAATGAAGTATGTCAAGCAACTAAAACTCAAACAAAAAAGGTTAAAGAACCACCTATGATCTGTGAAGTATGCAATTGCCCTGGTCCATGTACTCCAGAATGCGAATCAAAGAAAACCAAGAAGGAAAGAAGTAGTAAAGACCTTAAATTTCAAGATGAAGAAATATCTGAACCACCGCCACCTCCAGAAGCTTCAACACCTGTAGATCCTCCATCAACTCCACAACCTGAAAATTTAGAAGAACCAGAAGTTACAGATAATTCCACTCAAGTTAAAGGAGGTATTATGGAAGAATATAAAGATGATGATACCTTGATAGAGAATGTAGTAGACAATGAACCAACTCCATCGAAAACAAAAGCTAAGTCTAGTTGCGATCTTCCTGATGAACCAATTTGTGAAGTCTGCGACTGCACAGAAACTTGTCAGTCAAAATGTGCGGCCATTCGTAAAATAAAATCCATCGCCGAATTCCCACCCAACAACACAGTCTGTGAAGATTGTAAGTGTGTAGACATTTGCACCAGAGCATGCGAAGTAAAAAAAGGAAAGATAACCTGTGTTTCCGCCGCTGGACAGCCTCTCAAGTGTGATGATACTAATGTGGATTGGATTCCATGTGTTACATGTAAATCCAACACACCGTGCTCGCCAGAATGTCGAGAGAGAATGGCACGTGCATTTGTCATGCCCAAACCAGCAGAGAGAGGTTCAACTGCGTCTGAAGTGTCACCCGTAGCACCCAGAGTTGATGTTCAATGTAGCACACCAGAAGGCGCTGTAACATGCGCAACAGTTCAAACACCTGTTGAAGCTATGAAATCATGCGGAGTTGAAACGCGTCGAAGTAGTGCGGATGGTAATGCAGTTGCAGCCTGCACATCTACACAACAAGGATTAATTTCAAGGAAAGAATTGGAACGTCAGGAAACTTGTGGGAAAGGAAGTAAAGCTGATGCTAAAAGGGACAAAAGTGCGGGTTCATTACTTACTGGTGTTTCTGGAGAATGTCCTTGTGATTCAAAGCAGGAATGTGGAATGTGTGTTAAATTACGCAGCTACATTACCTCTATATTCAAAAATGAAGAAAATAATTCATGCGGACAAAATAAAAAACAAGACGATAAAAAGGATAAAAAAGAACCGCACGCGAGGAAGAAACTATCTGATGATAGTGTTGTATGCAGGTGTTTAGAAAGTTTTGCAAAAGCAGAGAAGAATAATCAGCCATTACGTAAAAGTCAAGGAGATGAAAATGGTGGTAGGCCATCAAAATGCTCTAAAACAATGGGGCGGAAAAATAGTAGCTATACAGATCGGATGCAATGCATGTTGAGTCGACTTCGGACATCGTGTGAAGATGCCGAATTGGTAACAACACCGTTCATAAAAGCAGCATCTGCATTCACACTGGATGTTAATAATCAACAAGAAGCTATTTGTGCATTATTACAGAAATGTAAACAAAAGGATCACTACATTGACGCGTTGATTGACGATTTGCTAGAACGATCCAAGAGCAAAGTTTTTAATAACTTATTAGGTCGATTGAATGAACAAAACCCTGCTGCTCCTGATTTTGATGGGACTCTTATATTGAGCGCACTAGATCAACCTAGAAAAAGCGGCCCGGTTTGCGGTATAGATTTAGCAGGATTTAAAATATGCAGCGTGAAGCGAATGGGTGCCACTAGTTTACTTGTTAAATGGAATCCTCCGATTGATGGTAAAATCTGCGGATATGATATACTTGTTAACACTCAACTCAAGACTAGGATTACAAACAAGGAACGCCTCTATGCGATTTTGGATGCTTTGGATTTTTCTGGTACCATTTCAATTGAAATTTATGCTATGACACCGAATGGTCGTGCGTTCCCATCATTGCTTGCATATTACGCTAAATACTAATCAATTCCACACAACTGATATATGCCATTGATATATGCCAATCATTTATTTGTGTAAAGTGCAGATTATTTTATCATACAAATTTACCTTTATAACATATCAACAACATTATGCAAATGAATATAGCCCTGGAGATAGCCATAAACTGTCATGATCTGTGATTTTTTGTAACAAGAGGTTAAATTAATATGGCAGCCAACTTTCTAAGTCAAACTTTGAAGCAATTTGGTGTTTACAACAATTGTTAAGAGTTGACAATTTCGAAAAGTGTTCTGTAAGACGCCTTCCTACATTCATTAATGATAACAACAAAAAGTGACATAAAGACTGGTATATTATGAACATGAGATCCCAATAATATTAATTATTTTGAATTAGATTGTCCAAAAGCAAAAAGTTGTTGAAAACATGACTCTTCTCCAGACTTGTTCAATACCAGGACTAGAAAATCCTTATTTACAAATGAGTCCAACAACAGTCTAATAAACTCTGCAATACAACAATTGAAATTAGGTTTGTAAAAGCAAACTTAATTGCCACAAATCTAAACAACTGCAGCTTAAAACAAGGCAAAATACCACTTAAACGGCTCTTCAAGACACTTTAATGCATAACGCAGGAAACAACAAATAAAAAACAATTAAATATGGCTATAATCTGTCAAATAAAATCCTATTTCTAAACGTCATACATCATTAAATCCTTCGTAAAATAATGGCATAAAAAAGTATTACCATCTAAAATCATTATTAAAAATCAAAACAAAATGCCTTCTGGTAGTACTTGTGTTTGCAAAAACACTTCCAAAGCATTGTCAGAAAATGAATCCAACAGTGACGTGGATGAAAATCTAAAACCTCGTGGCCGACATGCAGTCCCTCGCAAAAGTACAAGCCTAATGAATTGACCACTACTGGTTTTCAATGCAACTACGATACTTGTGATGCAATGGGTGCCGAGGGTGCTCAAGACTCGAAACAAGCTACAGATGTCCAATGTGACTTAGAGCCAGATGATGATCTTGCAAGCGTATGTTCATTTTGCACATACACACCGGGGTTTTGTCCTCCGCGCTGTGAAATGACAAAACAAAAATGGGAAAACATAGATCAGATTCTTGGCGATGTCCGAATAGCAGTGGAATCCCAGTTGCTATCAAACGTAATTCATTACCAGGTTTGGGATCTCTTGTGGTTGACACCAACACATCATGCAAATGTACGGGAAAATGCATGCGTGAATGTGAAGAGCGAAAATTGAAAGAAGCAATGGAGGCTATGAGAACCGCTATCCGCAAGAAACCCGAAAAGAATACATCGCAGAATGGTTCAACTCAATCCGCTCAAAATCAATGTCGTAGTGCTTGTAATATAGAAATTCAAACTGATGTGGATGAATCACCAGTTGCTAATTTAGAACCAGTTCCTGTAGTACCTGATACTCCAGCAGTAAACACACAACCTCAATCTGGAGCCTCTAACGTTTGCTCTGATTGTCAATGCACTGGTTTATGCGGCATAGAATGCATTCTACATAAACAAGACCCCACACAAGTTCTTACTGCATCAGATGTGATGGTATCACAGATGGATACTTGTCTCAAATGTAATTGCACTGGAGAATGTAACCCAGTATGCCAACGAGATAAAATAAGAAAAGCGCAAATGAGTAATGTGTGTGATATATGTAAATGTCATGATATATGCTCAAAGGAGTGCACAGAAAAGAAAGCAGCAATGACCAAACAAAATCAAACTGATGTTTTAACAACTACTTGTCATTGCGAAACAATGTGCATAGCAGAAAATGATCAAATTAAAGAAACTCAAACTGTTCCGAATGAAGAACCACCTAAAATAAACCAAGAAGTTGTCTGCGCACTATGTGAATGTGATAATTTTACAGCTAAAAAACAACAAGATTCTAAACCTGATTCTCAAGCATTAATCTGTAATCCATGCGTTTGCATAAATATGTGCAATGAAGAATGTCAAGCAACTAAGATGGAAGTAAAAAAAGAAATTCCTGAAGAACTAATAGCGGAAATCTGCGAGTGTTTAGAAAGTTGCCAGTCAAAATGTGCGGAGTTAATTTTACGAATAATCAAAGCCATGACAGACTATGGAGCATGTGAAGAGTGTAATAAGCAATTAAACAGTGAAAGTGAACCAGCTAAGACTTGTGAAGTATGCAACTGCACTAGCCCGTGTCCTCCTGAATGTGAAGCAGAAAAGACCAAGAAAGAAGAAGAACGGCAATTAATGTCACCAGAATTGACAGAAAACAACAAAAATGGTTTAGAAAGTAGTAAAATCTGCGTTTGTCTCGCAAGAGGCAAGTCAAAAAGTGCGACTAATTGTGAAATAAAACCAATTGTAGATTCCCAACCAAAAATACCGCCGGTGATAATTGTATCTGTGAAGAAACCAGAAAGTTAAGCATTACCTGCAATTCCGCCATTGGAGAACTTCCTAAATCTGATAAAACTAACAAAAACAGTATTCCATGTAATACAAGCAAATCGAACACACTAACTTCTCCCGAAGCCAAACCGATAGAACCAGAATCAACAAAACGTACATCAATATCGATTAATATTAATAATCCTCAATGCAGCTCACCGAAAGGTACAGTACTGGTCCCAAAAGAAGAAACGCGTCGAAGTAGTGCGGATGGTAGAGCAGTTACAGCTTGCACATCAACCCCACAAGGGTTAATCTCAAGTAATGAATTCGAAAATCGGCAATCGCGAGGAGAAGTATCCAAAATTGATGCAGATGTTGTTGAAAAATGTTCCGGTGATCAAATCCAGCAAGAATGTGGAAAGTGTCTACAATTACAGAGCTACATTTATTCCATGTTCAAAAATGAAGAAGTTTCAAAAACATGTGCGAAAGACAAGCAACAAGAATCAAGGGCTTGCAGATGTTTAGAAAACATGGCATTAGCTCGAAATAATGAACCATCACGTAAATATCAAAATGATGATGATGATGGTGGTAGACAATGCAAATGCTCCAAATCTATTGGCGAAAACAAGAGTAGTTATATGGACCGTATGCAAGACATGTTGTGTCATCTTCAGACATCTTGTGAAGATGCCGAATTAGTAACAACACCGTTCATAAAAGCAGCATCTGCATTCACACTGGATGTTAATAATCAACAAGAAGCTATTTGTGCATTATTACAGAAATGTAGACAAAAAGATCACTACATTGATGCATTGGTCGGCGATATATTGGAACGATCAAAGAGCAAAGTTTTTAATAACTTGATATGTCGACTACGAGAACAAAACCCTGGTGCCCCTGATTTTGATAGCGCTCTTATCAGCAGTGCACTGGATCCACATAAGAAAAAGGTTCAGTTTGCGGTATAGATTTAGCGGGATTCAAAATATGCAGCGTGAAGAGAGTGGGTGCTACTAGTTTACTAGTGAAATGGACTCCACCGATTGATTGCAGAATCTGCGGATATGATATACATGTAAACGGACAACTGAAGGCCAGGATCACAAACAAGGAACGTCTCTATGCAATTTTGGATGCTTTGGATTTTTCTGGTACTATTGCAATTGAAATTTACGCTATGGCACCGAAAGGTCGAGCGTATCCGTCATCGCTTGCATATTACACTAAATGCTAATCAACTTAACACAAAAAAACTTTGATGTGTGCCAAATCATTTATTTTATAAAATAAACAGTCAAACAATTTAATCCTGTCACTTATCATTTCAACATTGATTGTAAATCATTCAAAATTTGCAGCTCATAGAATAAAATTGTTATAAAAGATGCTGGATGGATCCTTACGATAGGAAAAGTGCGATACATTTAAAATCAAAATCATATGAAAAGAAGAAGTTTTATCAAGGCAACATGTCGGAAAAGTTATTGGATTCAGTGAAACACGCATCTCTGTCGTTTGCTACTCAGGTGACTAGTAATAAATTCCACGTTACCAATGCGTGCATCAATAAATACTCCAAGCTGGAAGCGTTAATAGGGCGCTTATCAAATGGCACCATATCTGGGACCAATCTACCGGAGCAAAAAAGGATGACAGCATCAACATGTAAAATTCATAAATGACTCTAAATAATAAAATATAACCTATCAAACACAATTCTGTAGATTTTTTGCTTTTGATTCGAAATTTTCTTCAAAAATTCTCAGTATGAATAAGTGCAACCAACAAACGTCCAACAACAAGACTATTATAAAATATAAATTTATAAAGTCACATGTACCATTAAATAAAACTCGAAAATTAACGATGGAGACATTTGCTGAGGATCAAGAATATTTTGTCAGTAAGCATAAGAGTTTATTTAATATTGATTCGAGAGGTAAATTTCAATTATTAGAAATGAATCAGAATAATCATGCTTTAAAAACTTGTAAGTCGAAATATTGTAGGGTTTAAAGATATATCAATTCAAACCAAAGATTCGTGGCATCATATTTTGAACAAAATAATCGAATATGAATTTAAGAAACACATAGAATCTTTTAAATTAAAACAAAACATGCTTAGTTTGGGTAAAGATTGATAAATGTATAATAGCGGTAGAAAAAGTGTCCCGGTTGAAGTGCAATATGAACATAATGAACAAAATCACAAGAATAATCAAACAACATTTCCCGATGACGCCGAAATGATTAAATTGAACAAAAGTACTCATTATTCAGAAATGTCACTTAATGATAAGAAATTAGATCAACTGTGCCACCCGGAATCCAATATATCTCTTTCGCTAACCACCGGGAGCAAACACTCATCACAATGTTGCTGCATTGATTGTATCACCAAAGTCTGATTGCCATGACTGTGAAACCACCACATCATACAAATCAATATAGCCGTTTGTAAAACAAACGAAAATCACTTGTGTCCAAACCCAAACTGTCACAATTTTCCTTTTCATTCCTGTCGAACATCATAAATTTTAAGTGTATGTGCGTGTAAAAATTTTAATCCTTTAAAACAAAACCATTAAAATGTGCGCGGTAAAGACCACCGACGAACAAACTGGCACAATTGCACAAGAAATATTAGAAAAATTGAATTTGGAGCAGGCATTAAACGAAGCTGCAAAAGGTCCCAGCAATATGGCAGGGAAACAATCCGAAACAATCTCTAAAGCCAAGTGTTGTTAATCAAACTGTGGATAAATTCTGTAAGTGTCCTGTTGGACGCCCGCTGAGTGACAACGAAACAAAGATGAATGCGCAAAAGTTTGGTAATGATAGTAACTATAACAATGGGGCAAAACACCTGTGGTTGCTCACAGAAACAACCAACGAATTATAAACAACCAGAACAAGGATGTTGTGCGTGTGCTGGTTTACAACTTGTCAAACCTAAGATAACTTCTTCATCAGCGCAACCTTCAACCAAAACAGTCAAATGTGATGTAGGAACTGGTAACTTATGTAGATGTGGTCCAAGTGTACCAGACCATAATGAAAAACATCGCAAATGATTGCTCAGAAACAACAAGTTGCCGCAACAGCTGCAAAAAGTCTGCGCCAAAATGGTTGAAGCTTGTACCTGTTGTGGTCCGGATGCAGAAAACAATCTTTCAAGCAACAAACTGATGATTCCACTGCAAATATGAAAACTCCGTGCAAATGTGGACGGGAGACTAAACAAACAGCAGCTCCACAACATATATCATGCAGTTGTGAACTGATATCAACCACTTCACTGCCAATCATTAATCGGCCGATGATGGTTCCAGCAGCGACAGGAAAATCAAAACAAGACTTGGAAACTTCACCGGATAAAATAATTGAAGAAGTTCCGGAACCTAGTGTTGTAACAGAATCATATTCTTCTCCAGATTTGGGCAGTGAGAGCAATTTTCCAACTTGCAAATGTTCACAACAACAACAACAACCACAACCACAACCACAGCAGGTACAACAACAACAACAACAAGTACCATCTCTTGTATTTCCTGAATGCGCCTGCGCACAAAATAGTAGTAGCAAAATGCAGGCAAAGACCGAGCCAATCCCTGCAACACAACAACCACGACTATGTTTGTGTAAGCAGATTGCTGGTGGCATTTTCTGTATCCCAGGATCCACAGCCTCATTGCCTGAAACTTCAACAACTGAAACTAGAAAACAAAGCCAGGGTAACACAGGGACGGATACTCAGGATGATTTAGTGGCGAGCACAGGATACAACACTAAAAAATGTAGGATTATGCCAACTATTAATTACTTAACACAATCTGCTAATACAGAGTCACGACCTACGCAGAAAGATGCGCGATTGTCGGCCGTGTCTCGCTCACAAGATTTGGATACATCACCTCCAATGCAGTATCATTGCTCCCAGGCTATTAATCTTTCATGGGTGACTACCATTGGTGCAAATGTAAGTATACTTTATTGAATGTTGTTTCTATATATTGTTTATATCCAAACTTTAGAAGAAAGCTGTGTTGGTCAACTGTTTTACGAGCACGGGTAGATTTCAAGGTCTGCGAGGTGGTAGTCCCACGCAATGCAACTGTCCACCTGGTCAATGCAATGAAAATTGCAGTAAATTACAAGAACAGCGATTAAATCAAATGAACAGTGCCCAGCCAAGTACGGCAATATATTCTGTAGGGCCAACAACAAACCCAGCTTCCATGGGGGTTCAATGGGTCCGCAAAGTCAACAACAAATGCCACCAAATAATGCAGCATTAGTAAATCCGTGTGGTTGTGCAGCTCCGGATTGTAGGCGGAAGGGTGCCGGAGGTGTTCCTTCAGGTGCACCCGGCACAGTTCCTGGATCAACTTATGGAACTGTTCCAGGATCTGGACAAGGAACTGTGCTAGGAACTATACCTGGATCAGGCCCCGGAACCGTACCCGGTACCGTACCCGGATCTATGCTGGCACAGCCCCGGTACTGCTCCCGGAACTGTACCTGGATCTATGCCTGGTACTGCCCCTGGCACAGCCCCAGGAACTGTACCACAAAGTGCTCACACAATGCAATCGGGAGCACCCGGTGCAGGTGTAGCAGGACAAGGTATTAATATACTTTTGTTTATTAAAGGCATTAAACAAAAATTGTTTTAGAAGCGATTACGTCATCGTGTATATGTCCGACGACTACAACGTGCAAACCGAAATGTGAAGAAAGAAAAGAAGCTGCTAGGAAATATGCACAACAAGTTGCAGGTGCACCGGTGGTGGAAACTCAACAAGATCCTAGTCAAATACAACCGGGGTTGGTAGCCAACAACCTTCAGCTATTGCAAGCCAACAGCAACCAGGATCAATGGGAAGTCAAAACAACCATCAGCCGTAGGAAGCCAACAACAACAACCAAGTATAGGCAGCCAACCACAGCAGCAGCAACCTTCAGCTGTCGGAAGTCAACAACTACCTCCAACCATAGGAGGCCAACAACAGCAACCGAGTATGGGAAGCCCACAACAACAACAACCTTCAGCTGTCGGAAGCCAACAACGGCAATCTGGTATGGGAAGTCAGCAACAACCTTCAGCCATTGGTAGTCAGCCACGTTCAAGTCAACAACCATCAGTGTTAGTTGGTCAACCGATGCCAATTGCAGGAGTACCAGATCCATGTTACTGTCCAGCAAAGTTTTGTCATCCTGCATGCAAAGACCCGACCTTGCAAGCAATTGATCCAAAAAATTGTGCTGATAATGCTGGAGCATACTGTGACCCCAATCAACAACAGCAAATGTATAATGCTCAACAACCGCCGATGAATAATACCCTGTATATGCAGCAAATGCCCCTCAAATGCCAGGTGGTTCAATGGCTCCCTACACAACAATCAGTGACGGGGACCTCTTGTATTTGTCCACCTACCGATTGCAAACTTGCATCCATGCCAGGATCTCAATATAACACTGCTCAAGGAACTGCACCAGGATCTTTGTATCAACAGCCATTTCCCGGACCTGGGCAAGGACAAGGAGTAGTAAGGAGTAGTTTGCAAAGTATAAACTCACATTTACGCAATGGCACGTTTTTACATACTCAAATTTAATTACAGATCCCAACTGTGTTTGCGCTCCACCCGATTGTCTAGATCCAAATTTACAAAATGTTCCCGGAAGTAGGCCAAATACAGCCCCTGGAAGCATGCCAGGCACTGTCCCGAACTATGCCAGGAACTATGATCGGTTCAAGACAAGCTTTACAAAGTATTCCAGCACAGTGTGTTAACACTGGAGGTGTATGTGAATCATATTCACCTGCGGGCGCTAGCCTGAATGCTTCGGGAAAAGTCAATTACGAATCACCTGTTGGTCCCGGTGGTAGCAATGCTGGTTGTATTGTTGATCCCACAAAAACGTGCGCCACCGAATCATACGTGCCAAGTGCACCAATTTCCCAGAATGCAATGAGTTATGGTAAACGCGGGTGTCTTGAGGAGGCAAATAGATCTTGTAACGCGCTACGACCCTCAGCCCAACAAAATATGGTACCACCCCAACAATCTTATCCACAAAGTCCGGGCCAAATGCAAGTACAACAACAATCGTATAATTTACAAGCAATGTCTATGCAACCATCGTATCAACAACAAATGCCACCAATGCAACCAATGCCCCCGATGCAACCAATGCCCCCGATGCAACCAATGCAACAAATGCCACCAATGCAACCGATGCAACAAATGCCCCCAATGCAACAAACGCCACCAATGCAACAAATGCAACAAATGCAACCAATGCCACCAATGCAACAAATGCAACCAATGCCACCAATGCACCCGATGCAACAAATGCCACCAATGCAACCAATGCAACAAATGTCCGCTATGCCTGACCCTAACTTGTATTGTACATGCACTGGGGTTAAATGCGTTAAGTCTGCTTGTGAAATGAAGAAACGAGCTCTCATGGGCCAGCAGCTAGCACAACCATCACCATATCAACAACAACAAGCACCACAATCTCCATATCTTGCCGGTATGGCCCAGCAACCCATTGTAGCCGGCGGGCAAATGCAATATTCAGCAGTGCCTACTCCTCAAGTCGGATCAACAATGGGTCAACCACTTCCAGGACAAGTGCCCGGTCAAAGACCAAATGTTATTCCACCAAATCCCGAGTTATTGACGAATGAAGAACTCAAAGGCATACTCAAGGAGCACCACCTTCCAAATGCAAGTGTGTGGGGCCTTGCAATCCACAATGCGATCGTATTAAAGAGCTGAGGAAAGAAATTATGGCTTCCGGCATGAGTGGAACTAATTCTGTCGTGGGTCAAATGCACATCCCAAAGATTCAGGAACACAGATTGATCCTAGACTGAAATCCAATTGCACATGTTCCACTGTTGAATGCAAGAGACGCGATCGTAATTGAAACATTTCTATATACAACAAAATTTCTAACCTCAATTTTTTCAGATAACTAAAATGGGAAATGGAATAAAAATGGCCGCATCTAAAGATGAGTCTGAGGATAGCTCGTCGATATCGAGTAATCAAAGTGATTACTCTAGAATTCTTAAATGCTTAAATTACGAAAACGAAACTGTTGCGACTAGTACAACCACATTGAAAATTTTCACAAACAACATGAATGATATAACTGCTCTGCAACCATATATTAAATTCGATATTGTAAAAGCATTTTTACACCATTGAGAGATTTATACAGCACAACCTATGGGAAAACCAATAATTTCATGAAACTTTGCTGGTATCCAACATCTATGTTATCTTTTCAATTGCCGGCAAATGAAGTGCTGTGCTATGTTGTTGAAGACAACAGCACACAACCGAGAAAGAAGTGTTTTGCAAGCGGAAAACAAGCGATCAAAAATGCACTTTTCATAAAAAGTCTGAAGACTTTGACAAACCATTGCCGCAGACCTCAACTATTCCCAAATGTCCATGCGTAGATAATTTGGAAATACAACCACAACATTTCTCTAAGAAACTTGCGCCAACAAAGTCATTGCTTGAACTTGCCATTCAAACAACGCAGGAAAAGTGTACAGAAAAAGATGGCATACTTGCAATGATGACTAACGAATTAGCCAAGCAATCTAATGCTGGTATATTCGAGACAATGGTACAGGAAATTGCTCTATGTGATACTGATGCACCAGATTACAGTATACAACTGTTGGAGCAGGAACATGCTGCATTGAATAGCTGCGGATGTGATACTGCGGGTAGCGCTGCGAATGATTGTTTCTGCAATGAGTCTTCGGAACCACTGAAAATTATCAAATTGCAAAAACTAACGCCGACTACTTGTCTGGTGAAGTGGATTCGAGCTGCCAGCCCTGAGGTGACTGCGTATGAGATTTATTTGAATGGAAACCTGGTTTATGTGACTTCTGGAGATAAGGAACACGCCGTGGTTTCAATTGATGCCACTTTGGTGGATATACAGATAAATCTGTTTGCTAGCACCAAGGAGGGCAGATGTTATCCGGAGGCGATTGCATTAACTTCTTAAACATTAATATTTACCACATTATTTTATTAAAGGATTAAAATTTTTACAGCAGATATTTATTTTGTTTTATTTTGGGGTTCTTAATAAACCACGCTCTCAAACTCTCAATTAATCACGTGAATATAACTCATGTTTAGTTACTTGATACTTAATATAGTATTATATTTTCTCTATAATATAAAAATAAATCGCAAAATCTGTTAGTAAGCGCATAACTCAAGACCGCCTAGACCAATTTGGCCAATTCTTGTTTTTAAATATTCGGTAAAGTCCAAGTTTATATAATTAATTTCTATAAAATAAAATTGCGAATCTTATTGATAGAATTAATTACATACTATGTCTGGAACAAAGAGAGTAAAAACGAATTACACTTTTATCAAACACTACCGATTCGAAGTTGCGGGCAAAAGCTAGTTTTATAATAAATAAAATATTGGAGTAAACTTTACTTGAAATAGCAGAAAACTCAAGATTTAATTGAATCATTGATTTTATAAAGTTGGAAGTTTAGTTTTTATTTGTTTTTGAGTTTGAAATTTTTTTCCAGCTTTATTATTAAGTATTGTTTTGCGGTGATATTTAATATTTTTAACTTTACCTCCCGGGCAGGTTTGTAAATTAAAATATCAATTTCCCGTACTATTTATAGTTTGCAATAAAGCGGAGTATAATGAGAAAAAATCTTCTTAAAAAACAGCAATTTACTTAAAAATTGCAGCATAGTCTTCTCAGAATAGACTTATTTTACTTTTCTTGGCTTTCTCAAAAATTGAATATTTTTAAAATTCTTGCTAAAATAAACGTGTTTTGAGAGTCACTTCAAAAGACGTTTTTATTATAAGTTGTTTATTTTGCTCTCATAAATGACTAATAATCCGGAAACAAAGTTAACCTCATGATGAAAATTATGTGACATATTGCTCACTGCATACGCAACATGATGGAAAGTGCCTTCCAAAATCCAAACCCCCGTCAGCATGAATAAATAATAATTCATCGTTTCCGGTAACTGTGAGGGCACCCTAACGTGCGCACTGCCTTTGATTTTCCTTTCATGCATTCCATCAGCTTTTTTTTTGTATATTTATAAAGGACCCTCACGGTTTTCAATGGCAGACAAACGTTCATTGAAGTATTGGAATGTAAATATTTTTATTTCAAGCGTTTTCCGCTTTGAAATACCTACAACAATAAACTGCATTCACATGAGACGAATTTATTTTGGTTACAGGAACGATAATTGGCTACAGTATGAAATTGAAAATGATCCCGCCGTCGAACGTCAAAGGCAATCAGATGAAAACATATTTGGAAACACATGTGAGTAGTAAATATTTTATTCTGCGTAATATAATTTTTTATACAAATCTTTAACGCATGCGACAATAAAAAATCTCATGTAACACCGTGTCAAACGTCACGCGCGTTGCGAAATGCTTTCGTGCGTTTAGCGAGCTTCTCGGGAGGCTTTTGCCCGAGCACGTAGCCGCCGTAAAGCGTCCCGCGCCGGGACCGTCGGTAATTAACGAGGTCGCATCGCCCGGGGAGTAGTAAACAGAAGCGGGAGGCACGACTCATGCTTTCGCTTCTACTACCCCGCTAGTACTTCTAGTAGAACGCACCCGTATGACCACGACCACCAGTGGACATGTCCGGCGCTTGTAACCTGCAGGACTTCCTCTGTTACGAGCAAAACACACAACAGGCTCACTTCGTTTGGCAAACTCATAACCTCACAGTCCATATTACACGCCAAAGGGATATTTTCGGAAGGAAATTTTCCATATGTACAGACAAATAACACTTTAATCATCATCTTTGTTTGTTTCAAGTTGGTTGATTATTTTATTCTTCGAAAAAAAAAAACATCAATCTGAAAATGTTTTTCTCGTTGCGAAGAATTATTCAATTACAAAATGTTTTACCTTGCTTCCGGTTGGATTGCTCCCCGCCGGGTCGTGATGAAATCGATACGGTGTTGTGTTGCACAGCGAGTTTTTAATTTCGACATGTGTGCTTTCTCAAGTGCGATCGCGTTTTGATTGATTGCGCGCCGTGTGCGCACGTTTCCTTTGTTTTCCTCGCTGCGCAATAATTTCGCTTGCACCACTTATGATTGCAAATTGATATCCGAATTGGCGAGCTTTGTTCTTGTCCAAACGTCCGAACGAATTAAAGCTCAGCTTTGTCTGCTCATATGTACTCAGAATAGTCAGACTAGAAAAAAAGCAGCGCAAAGAATTTCACTCTACTGGTGAAAAATCAAAGCATTGTGCGCGTTTTATCCACGCTCGGATTTATCACGTTTTATTAATGCTGGCTGTCGATTTCCGAATCGGCGCCATCTCCACTCGTTCGCTGCTAATGCGCGCGTTTTGAATACTTGGTCCTTTTTTCTCCCTGGCAAACCTTTTTCGGCGCAATGTGAGACCGTCTTCGATCATCGGCATTCACGCTACTCGCAAAGATTCCCCACTCGTATCGTAACTTTCCTTTCGTTTTCTTCACGTTCTTGTGCGTGGTGCGTGTTTATGACTTCACTGAAACGCACGACGTGCCATTGAAAATGTGCGCAATTTTCATCCGCTTGCATGTTTCATATCCTGTCACAGTTTTTCTTTTTCACCTCGAAATCAAAAACTAAACCACCCACAGCGCGCATAGCAATACTTTTTGGTTAGGTAAAGTAAGGTTATGTTGTATGTCACGCACACATTGTTGCCGTAAAATCACTGAAAACGTCTCGTTTGGTTACAGCTGGCGCGTGTTCTTCGCGAGGCAGCGAGTCTGGAAGAAGCGCACGTCATTGATTTTCAGTAAGTGACAAATTTCCTTCCTCTTTGCGCCTTTCGGAGCGTTAAAAAACGACGCTATTATGCAAAGCTTCGACCTAAATACTTTGCCGAAAAGACAATAAAACTTTTATTCCGATCTTTAACCTCACTTTGCGACTTTCGACGCATGACAGCGGGTCTCAGCGCAACCAGGGCGCAAAAGGTCTCCGCGAATCGTTTTGGGACCAACTATAACATGTTTTTTTGGTTTCGTTCAAGATCGCAGACGCATCACGTCAGATTGACGCTGCAGGTGGCGGCCGGCAGGAAGGACGAACGCCGGCTCAGATCCATCACCTCCAAGTGGGTCGAGCGGGGCCATGTTGGCAACATCAGTTTGGTACAACCCACGCCGGCAATCTTATTAACGCCGCTGACTTCTTTCTCGCATCAGGTGAGCACCCGAAACGATTTAACACTGATAACCTCAAAAGTTATTAGTTTTCAAAGTTTTTACGCCAACACGGTGACAACTTGATGTGATTGCACGTGCCACACGTAAAATTTGTTCCTGTCGGCTGGCGATAAATCATCGTGTGCTTTAGACTCGGGGATTTATGTCAGTGCTAGTCTGTATTATATCAATTTCGCGCAGTAAACCACCGCATAGGGATGAGGAAGCATGAAGTAAATAAAATTTCCGTAATAAATTCGGACAGGTCGCTGAACGTTTGTTTATATCCTACATACGTGCATACACCCCGCGTGCTACGTCATATAAAAATGATTTATGGAGAGCCAACAGTTTTATTGCATCGTAAAGAGCGCGCACGCCGGGCCACTCCGGACGGTTTAATTAAGAACATTAATATTTCATTTGGAAATATCATTTACCTGTCGAATATTTTTTTTAAATTCAATGTAGGTATTTATTGAATAAGTCGTCGTTTTAGGGTAATAAATTTTGTTTTATGAAATATTGATTGATTGTTATGCGCGGTCGTTGGCTCGATTTTTATTAGCCACAAACATTGTGTGAGCTCCGCATGTTATATTGGTTGCATAACTAACACACGATTCGTTTCCGCCATGTCCGCCGCGCTGCCTCCATTCTTCCTAATTCACGATCGATGCTCGAATCTCTGATATTTCGATATTTTCATGCACGCATCCAGGCTTAACGATTCGCTTATAGATATTTTTTCCCATTCTGGGTAGGCGTTTTGCGGTCGGTTGGCGCGCGCGCCGTAAAAAAACTTTTCGTATATAGAAAACATCAAAAGATATAAAAGTTTTTCGGTCTCTCGCAGATGTCACGCCGCCTCACACCATACCATCGGCCTACCCCAAACTGGAAAATCCTTTTTTTTTCTCTCTCCTGCGTGCCGCAGTGCTTTTTTTCGGCTGATATTTTTGCGGGCGGAGAACTTTATGAAATTCCAGTGATAATTTTTACTTCGCTTTTGTCCTCAGTTGCGTGTTGTTGGTGTTTTGTGTTTTTTTTTTGTTGCTCCAACAAGCCGATTGCTCCCAATTGAGTTATTTCGACATTTTCGCTCTGTTGTGATATTCGCTGCTCGCTGCGCGCCAAACTCATTCAGCACACATCGTTGATAAATATACACTCGCGTTGTAGAAACCGGACAAATTAGTTTATAAATTAATCAATATGCGCATCAACGTCGGTCGCACGAGTGTGTAGTTTCGCAATTAGCGTTCATCGTTTGAGGGCGAGTAATTAACCCCTCTGACCGATGCGACGCGGTTTGCTGCGAGCAAACTCATAATACGTAATAACTCCCTCAACGACCAGTAGGTATTTATTTAATAGGTGTGTCAAAGCAGCAATTATTTCCGAGATCGTTGCTCGATGGCTGGTGGTGGAAGTAATTTTTCTAACGTAAACTGAAATTTTTCCAGGGCATAACGGTGCATCCGACGAGTCAGATCCACGCCAGCGAGGATTTCGCATTGTCCTGCACGACAAGCTTTGCGAACAGCGACGCTGTTTCGGCGGCGTCCTTCCGGTGGTTCAAGGACGACCTCTTTATCAATGTCACAGCGCCAACCAGGCAAGTAATAAAGATCGTCCTTGCCAGCCAGACGCGCCTGGATCCAGCCTGCTCTCCCAGTTTCGTTCTATTTAAAATTTATTTTCGCACAGCCGCGGCCGCAAACGTGTCATAATTTACTGCCCGAAAAAAGTCTGCTCTGCTGGAGGAATAAAAAAAAACACCGGGATAAAACTTAACATCATTAACGAGCTTCCACGGATCGCAATCGGGATTGAGATTGGGAAACTGATTGATTGTGTAAATAGGCGACATTAACGGTAATCGAGGGCGCGCTCGTCGAAGCGAATTTATATCGACGCCGCAACCGAAGCGATTTTTATCAACCCTCGGGACGCAAGCAAGCGAGCAAACGGGAAAGAAGCAAAAAAAAAAACTAGTAAATCGGACCCTTTAAATATTTGCCTATAAATCGGTTTTCCCTCCCGGGCACACGCGCTTTCCTCTGACATTCCGACCACACTTTCCTTCCTACCCTCGTTGCACACTCCCCGGGACAACTGATGTATTTATTAACATAACATCTAAATTTAGAGTGCCGTACGCGTTTTAAATCGTAGCCAACGACTTTATCCAAAGCGGCGCGTAAATTTTTCCCTTTGTACAACTCGATTTTTGAGTGGATTTAATTAATTAATTAACAAAACCGACGAAAGCAATTTGCATGTGTTTAGCGATGCGAAAAGTCGTCGTCGACGTTTAATACTTCCTCGGGTAATTTTCAGCGGGTTGACCGGCGCGTACAATTCTTGCCCGAGCGAAAATTTCCCCGAGGACCCGCGCTTATTACGTGTACATCGGGCACCCGATAATTACGTCTGTTTCTTTACTCTGCGCGGAAATGTCGTATGTATGTTTTTGGGTGTGTGTGAGTGTGTGTTTGCATTTAAATTGCGTCACTATTTAAATTGTCGAAACTAAATGGCAAATTTAGTTACGCCTTGCTGAAGCGGTGGCTTCGCGAATTTGCGCTGCGGGAATGGGCAGTAAGTGGATTTAATTAAGTGTGTACACGATTTTTCACTCTAGCGGAAAGTCGGCGCACGTGATTGAGGACGACGCGGCGCGGGATCAATACGTTTCGCAGCTCAACATTAAAAATGCATCGCCGTTGGACCAGGGCACCTTTACCTGCCAGGCGATCGAATCCGGCCATCAGCGTTGCTATACGCGACGCGTTGAAGTCCGAGCTCCACCACGGGTGTGGATTGAACCCATGAGCTTGACTGTTAGGAAGGTAAAAACGGGAAATATACTTTTTATCGCCTGGGTTGTAAAATACGACGTTTTTCTTAGGGCGAAAATTTTACAATAAAATGCTTCAGTGCATCTACCAACCCAAACGATGCCAAGTACACGTACAGCTGGACCAAGAACAAGGAACTTCTCCCAATCAAAACAGACACCGAGCACTACGAGGTTCTGTTTCCCATGGGCAGCATTCTTCAAGTCTCTACAATCAGTGTTAGTCTAGCACAATTTCTAGATTCCTAGTTGATTGTTTGATTTTTTTCTTTTTGATTAGAAATCGACCATGTTCTCCTGCCTGGTGCAAGACTCGGCCGTGTGGGCCGAACAGAGCATCCTCGTGAACGTGATCGATTCCGAGCTGATCAAGACTTGCGCCGGCGAACGCCACCTCAAGCTTCTCTGGCCGGAAACAGCACCGGGCACCGAAAGCCTACAAGAATGCCCCGTCGGCTATGCGGGTGTGGCGCGGCGTGCATGCAACCTGCGCGAGACCGGCCATCCGGTCTGGTATCTCCCGGACTTTGCCGGCTGTCACTCCGACCGCATGGAGGCGCTCAACTTACAAGTATGTCACTTTAATCTCTTGCACTTGATACGAAATAGTTGCTGCACAATTTACGAATAGTTGCAAACAAAATGGCGCCCGCCATTAATGCGTTAATATGTCCACGAGCATGTCGCCGGAAACTCTTGCGAACATCCGCTTGAATATAGTAGCACTCGAAGGTTTAATTCGTGTTGTTGCTTCGGCAAACAGTTTCAGAAAGTTCGTCTCGGATACGCGGCGACGCGGCCACTCGACGTCCTGCGCGGCTATCGGCGCTATCTGAACGGCAACCGGACGCTGCTTCCGGGCGAAGGGTACACCGTCCTCCAGCTGGTCAACGACGTCGTGCACTACATCAATAACTCCATCAGCGGGGACGTCTACGACACGGTGTTCGATATTGTCGAGGGGATTCTCCAGCGCAAACTTTCGCTCATCAACGAGACGGTGAGTCTTCTTCATTTGAAAACACGTTGTGTCACTTTGAGCAGAAATTTTATTAAGCGCTCGTCACGTCTCGGCGTCGGAGTCGTTTGTTTTTATTAAACTCGCGCAGACAAAGCTGCAGATTACGTCTGAATTTTTTTTTCTGCTGTTCGCCGGCAAAACAGAACAAAACAAAACTCGCAACTCGAAAGGTAATTGCAGAAACTCGGCGCGTAACAATATTTATTCAGATGACATTACTACGAGCCCTTCGGTACTTTTAGGCAGCCGGAAGCGACGGAAGTGAAGGAAAAACTCGGGTTAGGGCGTGATTGTTCCGTCACTTGTATCAAAAAAGAATCAATTCACGATTCTGCACTGTCATCACGACGAACTAACAACAACTATGCGACATTAACTTTTCTAATTTCCGGGTTGTGCCTTTTTTTTTGGTTTACGCCGCTTGGGAAAATACATAAAACGCAATGCATTAATAACGACACACAGAGAGTTTGCCTCGTCCTTCTTTTCTTCGACAAAGGCGACGGCTTTTGTTGCCGTGGATAAACCGGAAAATCAGCAAGTGACTAGGGCGTCCGGGCCGGGGCGCGTTTAACTTTTTTTTATCGCCCAACTTGCGCGCCGGGTAAACTCTGCATTTTTCATTACACAATGTTTATGTAAAATAGTTTCCACATCGACATCGTGCAGAGTGCGGAGGCGGCGCAGATATCCGGTTCATGCGCGCCAAAGTTTAAATGAAGTAAGAACGCTGTGCGGCGTTTGCGGGCGTTCGGAAATTTTGTTTAAAAGTTAAATAACGACGAAGCGACGAAAGGGATCAGTCGCACGAGCGTCCGGTGATGCGCGCTTCTAATCGGCTCGGGGTCAATTTACACTTGCGGCCACCCCTTGTCACAGAGACACAGAGTTTCAACTCTCGAGTTCTCGAGTCCCGCGCGCATTGTTCGCGAGACAAACTCATCGCTAAGTATTCCCGGGGAAAACAAAACTTTATCATTTTCATCATTCCGTTGCGCGCAGCGAGGTTTGCCTTGCGTTTGGGAGGTAAACGAGCCTCTTAGGCGATTCAACCGCCCTGGTCCGAGGAGATAATTAAGAACTTTTGCTCGCGCCGCAAAGAAGTCACATTTGAATTCTCTTTCATTGTTTCTCTGTCCGCACAAACGAAGTTAATTTTTGCTTTTCGGCTTTATTTTTTGACACCGGGCGACATTATTAAAAGTATTTATATTTCCGTCGTTCTTTATTCATCAAACCGGAAGCAAAATTAAACTTTTTTCATTTCTTTTGATTTACATATTTATCAAATCTACAATGACTTCAGAACCAACTAATTACAAAAATGAAAACCTAAAAAACAAAAAAAAATATTATATAACCGGAAGTTTTTGTATTATTATTCTTCGCTTTTAGTTTAAAATTCGCTGCAACTACACACGCTGGGCATAAAATGACTTGCAGCTTTGTTGAAAGTTTTAAATTGAAAGCTTCCGCCCCATGATTGTGTCGTATTGTTGCAGCAAGTGATGCTGCTGCAGGAGGTTGTTAAGCGACAAAGCCTGGCGTTCCAATCAACCTTTCACCGTACGCTCAACACGATCGACGTGACCCTGACGCGACCGGATAAGACCGGATTCCATGTGCCGCAATCTGGTCTCAGGTATGACCCGCCGTCCTAATCCTTTTACATACTGATGAAAACGAGATTGCCCAGCGCTAGATGACAAGGAATAACTAACGATTGTGGATTGTGGTTGACCCTTTTCCGGCTTACGGACGCCGTGCGCTCCTCTAATTAATACATGGGCTCACATTACGATTGCATTTTTTGGCCACTTTGCTCGTTGACTACAAGTCGTAAATTTCTATTTCACGCCATATACTTTTTTTTACTATGCCTTGTCTTGGGTCTTGAAGCTGACGTTGTGTCCGCTCGCGCACGTTACAGATACCCCGGCTGGTTCTCTTATAAATTACATCTGGCACTCCCTCGGCATTACTTCGCCGCGGCGGCTGGCGTTGGCGCGGCGTCGCCGAATAAATCTGCAACATTAGCGGCGGTGGTTTACAGAAATTTATCCGCCTTCCTCCCGCTGAGATCCGCCATCCGGCTCAAGTAAGTACTTTATGCATTGTTTATATATTTCAACCCTTTCCACCGCCACTCACTCCCACTTAGTATACACACAGTGGCTTCCCTGAGTGCTCCTTGGATTTGTAGCTTTTGTGAGCTTTTATCAACAGCGTGTACTTTTTTATACCCCGAACATAAAGCCTAATGAATATGTTTGCATGCGATTGTGTAGGGACGGCATTGAGATGGACTACGAGGTTATATCGAACATTGTCGGCTGCTGGTTGACCTTCAACGGCAGTGAGCTGCGCGAGAACCTCACGGATATTCTATACACAATGGAGTTCCAGCATCCGGGAAAGAACGCCTCGCAGGACGCATGGAACGTACAGTGCGCTGTCGCCGACTATGCCAGTTATGGTTATGCCTGGAATACGCAGACCTGCATCACAAGGTCAATATTAACCCTCCAAAACCCCTTCCTCCCATGGGAGGGATTAGTACGGTTGCATATGAATGCAAATCGCAAAATTACAACACCGAAATGCTCCTCTCTGTTTGCAGGCTCCTGGAAGCAACGCGCACACGATGCATCTGTCCTCGCTCCGGCACGTACGCCGTCCTCTTGACGATGAAACCGTCCTTCGTAAGTACCTAACCTCATTTGAGATATTATAATGGTGACACATAACCTTGTATATGATTACGATATGTTTACAGATTGACTCCGAAGAGGCGCCCAGTCGCCAGCTGGTGATCCTCGTCGGCTGCGCCAGCTGCAGCCTGCTGAACGCCATCGCGGTGGTGATCCTTGTCTGCTATTGGTTGCGGCGGAGATCGTGTCTCGTCTTCCTCAAACTACAGTGCTGTCTGTCGCTGCTCGCCTCCATGTTGGTGTTCATCTATGCGCTCTGGGACGACCTGCCGCCGGTACGTGCCGTGTGTACACTTTTAAAATTGCATCCTGCATCCACCTGATCTTGCAAATCATCAAAGATTCACCACGGAAACCAGACAGTTTTTGCGTGGTTTTTCGTTGAGTACTTTTCTCAAAGTCCGGTGAAGTTAGGAGCGGTTTAAAGCCGATGTCGAACGCTTGGCGACGGGAAAATCCCGCTCGGCTTTAATGCAATTTCTCTTGCAGGCGCTCTTCCTGACGGTCATGAGCATCCTGGAGAGTTTCCTGCTCACAGGACTATCGTCCCAGCTGAGCAATTTGCTTATTATTTACTCCGAGCTCGTGCAACTGCCGCGGATGCGCAGCGTCAAGCAAACCGTTGTTCTTATCATAACAGGTACATAGTTTATTTTAATATATTCACCAATATTATTTGAATAAAAATCTTGGACGTGTTTTTTTCTTGTGGTTAGGAGCTCCGATGATAGCCGTTTTGGTAATCACATGGCCCATCTGACGATGAACACCCGCATTGACTCCTGGTGGCTCCTGCGAGGTCATTATCCTTCAACATCTTCGTGACTTGTTGCTCGATCATCGTCCTGCTCTACTTTGTTCTGTTTTACATCGTGGCGAGAAAAGTCGCGCGTGCAAACATCAAATGTGAAAAGCGATCCGAAGCGTTGCAGTACAGGTACAGATAGCTTATAAATTTAAATTATTTCGTACGTAACTTGTGCGTGGCAAAAAGCACTCGCGTTGAAATATCAATTACCTGTCAGTGCAAACTGTGTTATGCGCGTGATATTCCTCGCTTATTTTTTTGTAGTTTCCTGGAAAATTCTATAACAAGTTCAAAAAGCGAAGCGAAAAGTTGCAGCGAATTTAAATTATTCGCAAGTTTTTCGGGCGCAAAATTTCGACGACACACTAAAGCACGGTCGGCATATTTTTGCCTTGGTTGTACTCCTCACCGCACGCCGGCGGTATGTTGTTTTTAGGCAGCGCAGCCAGAGGAAAATGCGAAAAATGCGAAAAGCGTGCGCGAGCATACGCCGCATAATCAACAACATCGATCAGCAGCCGGGGCGAAATTGTCCGCAGTCGATATCACCGGTTCTACCGCCACGTAGAAAATACAATCCACGCTACTCTCTATAGCCATATAACCGAATAGGCTAGTGGGCTATACACATGTTGCATAGTACATTGGGTTGCATACAGCGCGCTTATTGTGTTTCGGCGCGTTGGCAAATTTATATGTAAAGCAACACTGTTTCAGGTTGCGACTATTGAAGCGATCCGTTTTCGTATTCTGCTCGATAACGGCGACCGTATCGAGCAGCATTCTCTACATCAACGCGCCGGAGAACGAGCTCTGCCATTACGTTTTCAGCGGCCTGTCTGTCTCGATGGTGAGAGATATATCCTACGTGAATTTACATCCCCTCATGTCTAAATAAAGCGATATTCACCTCATGCGCCGGACGTTGCCGTCCTGTTTTATGTTTCAGGGCGCGGTGATATTTTTCTGCTACATCCTCTGCTCGGAGACGCCGGTCAAGCAACTTTTAATTACAAGATTAAAGGACGAGAACGCCGAGAAGCAGAGTCCAGATGCCGGCAAGCATCTCAAATGTGAGTATCATCTGGCGCGGCGTGACTTTATTGCAATCAACAAAGTTTCTTTTTGCAACACGTTGCGTCGCGGTTTGGGCGATATTAAAAATTTTACGACAAGCAAGGACGACGACCGCATGTCCACGAGGGCAGTTTGAGTTTCAGTTTTGACCCCGGCCGAATTTCTAATTAATTAAACGACCGAATGATGATGAGGGTCGTCTTCATCATCTAACTGCGCGAACCCTTTTTATTCAAATTTGTCGCTCTTGTCGCGCAGCATGGCGCCGGTGATTTTTTGCCCACTCCTAATCAAAATATTCAAAACAAGCACTTTTTTGAGCGCAGTTTTCACCAAAGAAAAACCGGAAGTCGAGAACGACGCCATGCCCTACTTTTGTACCACGGTGGAGACCCGCAAGTACGCAGAGATGACCGCTACCAGCTTCAAGACGGCTGCCAGTGCGAATTTTGCTCCAGATGATGCGCATCCCAGCGCTGTATATCATCAACACACCCAGCTCGAATGTCTGAATTCGCCTGATCTGCTCGGTACGAAAAAGTTTGTTGAGCTCGACCTGGTCGCCTCATCAATCTCCACTTCCTCCGAGGCGGAGACCTGTTTCTATACGTCGAAGACGATGCCGTGCATCACCATCACTCAACCGCCCGATGAGCAACGCCTGCGACCCGAAGGCGAGGAGAAAATCCTCGCGTCATCTGAACTGTCGACACAGAAACAACCTCTGGCGGACAATCTCGACGCCGTGATGGACAGCATCACGCACGATCTCGACTATCTGCTCAATGGCAACGAATACGAAGCCGAGAATGCGAGCGCAGCACCACCGCCAGTCGTGACGACCGGCAGTCTGCGCCGCATCTCGAAGCCTCCCTCGCTCGCCGTCTTCGAACAGATCGACGAGGAGCCCGAGGAGGAAATTAAAGTGCCCGAGGCGATTACGAACGTGTCGCGCACGAGCTGCTAACGAAGTGAAACGTTGCCCAGTGCCATTTAGCGCTCGCGCGCGGCAATTTCAAGCGGCGTTTGTTTTATTTTCAATCGTGGATTACACCCGATCATCGCCGCCGGCGCGATAACGGGCGCGTTCATGTGTGGCGCCATCATTTCGCGTTGGACTTTTATTGTTGGAGGCACAATAAACATCATCGGAAAAACGTGGAACGAAACGAAACAAAAAAACGAGAATCGAAACAACCAAATAGGTACAAATTCTGTGATAATTTTTGATTTTAACGAATAACAACACTGTAAAAATCATCCATTTTAATGCTAACTAATAATTAATGTTGTGATCTATTTATCAAAATTTCAAAACTTTTATCTACTAACATTTAACGAATATACTGTAGCATTAATTGGGGTGGGTGAACGTGACTGAATTGTGACACGTGGAAATACATACAGGTGCATGTCATTTAACAATAAATCATCATGTTTTAATTAAATCACAATAATTTTACTAATTACCCTGTATCATTATCGTGTGTTTCTAATTATTCTATAACCAACACAACACAAACTTCAATTTTAATTTCCTCCCTAGTAATCTCTTCTGTTGGTACCCAATATACTAATTGTAGTAGTGTATAAGTACTTGTTTTCTTTATAAGTGTAAATACTGTTGACATCTGCTAAAACAATAACTCTGCCGCTGGCTTTCATCGCATTTCCGACACAGACTTCAAAGATAAATTCCTGTCGCTACATTATGAGGTTTATTTAAAGCGGGACGGTGAGTGAATTACCTTCGGGGCATTAAAAACCTAATTTAATTAGATGCTTGAGCTCTTAAACTAAACAAAAGCGTTTATGGGACGCAATTAATTTCGCTCGTTTTGCGGAACCTGAAACACGCCGCCGCATGCAGCGGCGGGTAACAATAAAATTGAAATTGTGACGACGTTCCCCTGCTAGACAAGCAGCAAAAAATCGCCGACATTAGGAAACGAATAAATGGACGAAAGAAGCAGAAAACTCATTTTTTGTTAGGAGGAGTGGTTGTAAGCACGCCAGCGGGGGGATGCTGAGAGAGTGCGCGTTTTACAACGCCGACGGGTGCGTCTAATTGCTTGTAATTTGGCCACGCTGATAGAGACCCAGTGCCACTTCAAGCGTTCCCGCCGCTTAGCACTTTCTGCTATGGGTTCTCGAGAGGGACTGTAGTGATATTCGCTGCAGGAGATACGCTGCACCAAACTAGGAGAACAAGGGATCTATCTTCTAGCGCCGTATTTCCTATTGCGATGTGGTGTTCATAGAGTTCTAATCTGTGCGGGTAAGGATCCCTCTTGCAATTCGAATTTATACAGATCTAAGCCACGGCCCAAATATCCCAAGGACATCTAGATCAACACAAGGTAATGTTGTTTTGACCAAAGCTCGAATCCTATTATTATAGAAAGTTGTAGTAGTCAGAGTTTACACTCTCATGCATTAACCAAATAACAAATCAAACACGAGTCAAATTGTGCAGCAAGGTGTGTGATTTGTGTATTGATTTCACTTCACAGTTCACTGCTCATTACTATCGACTTTTTACGAGTAATTGTTAAAATGATAATGAATCAGAGACGAAACAGATAACTCGCAACTACTGAGAACTTGGACTGCTTGATATATTTTTTATAGGTAAATATTGGATGGAGAGATTTTTTACAACTTGCGTACTTTTCCAACCGTCTAAACCTTCCTGAGTTACCTTGAACTATTCACCTCTTCCATTTCAATTTCTAAAAGATGACGTGGGAAACTCTGTATTTCATGCACTGCTAGCAATTTCGGGCCGATTATCAGCTGATACTGAAAACACTCTGTATCTAGTGAACTAATTGACTTTCTTAAAGTTTCTCCATGCCAGAATAGAGCTAGAGAGTTCCTTTACACAATATATTCTCTCCAATTTTCCAACTCTTTCGGAAGTGCCCTAAAATGTCCTGAAAAAATGAGCAATTTTAGGAAAATTTGAAAACATGGTGTGGAAAACACTCTGTATCTAGTGAACTAATTGACTTTCTTAAAGTTTCTCCACGCCAGAATAGAGCTAAAGAGTTCCTTTATATAATGTATTCTCTCCAATTTTCCAGCCCTTCCGGAAGTACCTTAAAATGCCCTTCAAAAATCAGCAGTTTTAAGAAAATTTGAAAAGATGAGATGGAAAACACCCTGTATCTCCAAAACTAATTGCTTTTCTTTGAGTTTTTCCACGCCAGAAGAGAGTCAGGGAGTTTATCTACACGATGCATACTCTTTATACCTTCTAGCCCTTTCGGAAGGGCCTTAAAATGCTCTTCAAAAATAAGCAATTTTAGGAAAATTTGAAAACATGGTGTGAAAAACACCTTGTATCACGTGAACTAATTGATTTTTTTGAAGTTTCTTAACGTCATGTTTAAGTTCAAGAGATCCTTTCCACAATGCACAATTTTTAACCCTATAAACCCTTTGGAAGTGTCTTAAAATCCCAATTGAATATCGCTATTTTTGTCCAATAAATTTCATTTTTTGGTCGAATAACAGGGTCGAACTTTTTTTAATAAATATTTTTTGGTTGAAGAACAGAGTCGAACTTTTTACTTAATATTTTTTTTGGTTGAATTTTTTTGTTACATTTTTTCGGTCGAAAAACAGGATCGAACTTTTTTTCATAAAATTTTTTATAGTTAAAATTTTCTCGGTCGAATTTTTTTGTTAAAATTTTTTCGGTCGAATTTTTTATTAAAATTTTTCGGTCGAAAAGGGTCGAACTTTTTACCTACATTTTTCGGTCGAATTTTTTGTCAAAATTTTTTTGGTCGAAAAACAGAGTTGCACTCTTTTACTTAAAATTTTGTCAGTCGAATTTTTTTGTTAAAATTTTTTTGGTTGAAAAACAGGACCGAACTTTTTTACTTAAAATTTTTTTGTTCAATGAACAGGGTCACACTATTGTGTTAAAATATTTTTTGGTCGAAGAACAGGGTCAAATTTTTTGGCGATTATGTCAACGAATGCATTTTTCTCTAAAATTGTAAATAGGATCTAAACGGTTATTGTTAGTTACTAAAAGAAACAATGTTAAATTAAATTATCTATCAGAATTCGATTAAGAATTTAATAAAAATTAATAGTTCCATGCATAGCACGAGTACAATTCTTTTCATGTTCTGCACTACCACACTGAATGTATCAGTGTTTACAAACAAACAAGTTTCTTTATCTCCTGCATTTTTGTGCGGTCGCCACGCGGTTGGTGTGCGTACCACGTTAGTCTCATTTTTGTCGTCAGGTGATCTGGACGCACATTTTCTTTACAATATTATGAGTTCCTTAATTTTTTGTCGCGTTATTACGTATTGTCTCTAAATGCTCCTTCGACTGTGCGCGAGTGATTTGCGGCGTTCGTTAAGCGCGTACAATCATGCGCAGAGGTAAAGCGTGAGTGATGTTCCGTCGGCCGTCGGATACTCTTTTTGTATCATGTTTATTTCGTATTTTCTTTGGATATACTAAACGCGCAAAATTTATTTTGCATCAAGGTATGTTCTCATATTTCTTCAGCCATATGAAAATCAAATCCATTATTGACTTAACTTGTTTTTACTTCAACCGTGTGGTCTTTAACCACACAAATAATTTTGTTACGTTTAATATACAAATTAAAAAGATTAAGATTGTCGTGTGTTGTCGGTTACGTTCTTAATTCTTTGGCGGCTTTTTCCGGCAAAACCAATTAATCACCATTATTAGATACAATTTTTAATTCTGAAAATAAGAAAGATAAATCTTTTGCCTTTTTATGATCAAAATTTTTTGAGCTAGTGTAGCTTTAGAAATAATTGGATAATTTAATTCTTAATTGATTATTTAAGTAATTATTTTTCCATTATTGACGGTTTAGACCTTATTTGCAATTTTAATTAAAATAAAATTTTTACATGCCAAAATGGCTTTAATCAACAATTGTGTTACATGTTTCCGAGTTAGAATTTAATATACTCTTAAAACCAAAACAGAATTCAAAAATTCTAATTATTACAAAATCTGTATTTGTTGAAATAAAATATTTCGTCATAAAAAGACAAAACATTTCTCTTTTTATGTCGAATGCAGTTTTCACTAAAATGTGCAAATAGGGCCTAAACGGTTAATCTTAGGAAAAAGTTACGAAAATAATCGATGTAGAATTAAAAGAACTGTTTAAGTATTTATTATCCTAACATTGAACGTTTATGGCCTATTTGCAATTTTAATTTTAAAAATAGGTGTTTACACGCCAATAGGGCTTTAATCTATACTTTTGTTACTGGTCTCCGATTCATAATTTAATCAAAATTAATGCATTGTACGAGTACAATTCTTTTCATGTTCTGCATTACCACTCTGAATGTATCAGTGTTTACAAACAAACAAGTTCTCTTATCTCGTGCAATTTTTGAGCGGTCGCCACGCGGTTTGCCTCGGTTGGCTTGCCTACCTCGTCAATCTCATATTTGTCGTCAGGTGATCTGCAGGCACATTTTCTTCACAATAATTTGAGTTCGTTAATTTCTTCGCGTCATTACGTAATATTTCTAATTGCTCCTCGATTGTGCGCGAGTGATGGCCGGCGTTCGTTAAATGCGAATTGTTTATTCGCAGAGGTAAAAGTGAGTGATGTTCTGTCGGCCGTCTGATACGTTTTTGTATGATACGCGTATTTCATATTTATTTCGTATTTTCTTTGATATGCCAAAAGCGCAAAATTTATTTTGCATCAAGGTATGTTCTCGCATTTATTAAGCCATTTGAAAATCAAATCCATTATTGCCTTTACTTGTTTCTACCTTAACTGCGTGGTCTTTAAGCCTACAAATAATTTTTGTCTCCGTTTTAATACTGTTGATTTGCATTACGTATTTGATACCTTGTTTTGTTTTTGTTTAATGTACAAATTAAAAAGATTAAGATAGTCGCATGTCGTCGGCTGCGTTCTTGATCCTCTGGCGGCTTTCCGGGCTGGTCGGTGGTTGTTTTATATGATTTAAAATAAAATTCTGCTTTGTGCTTTATTTTTGTAATATCCAACCCATCACATTTCCTTCATATCCAAAGAAAATAAAATTTTTAAAATTTTTAAAATTATTTTATTTTTATGTTTTCTTACTTTCTTACTTAAATGTCTAAACATTTTGATTTTTTTAAATTCCTGATGGCTTTCTTTTTATATTATCTTGTTGTTGTTGCCTTGTTAATTGTTTCCATCCGTTTTCCTACTTAAATCTTAATTGTTCTTTGTCTATTGCTCAGTAGATATATTTTTCTTATCATTTAATATACCATATTTCTTAGTGTTTGGGCGTTTTATTTTTAAAACTTAGTGTTTTCTTTTTGTAACACCCTGTAAATTAATTTCCCGTGGTGTCAAAAGGGGAAAGATGTATGTTATCCCATTTAAACATAGGATTTTCCTTTAAAATATTGTAGGTAGTTTCCTATTTGTATCACCCTGTATTAAGGTATGTCAAAAGGGGAAAGATATATGTTATCCTTAAATTGAATTTTACAGGTCAAAATGGCTTTAATCTACAATTTTGTTACATATTTACGATGTAGAATTTAATATACTCTCAAAAACCATAAACAGAATTCTAATTATTACAGGATCTGTATTTGTTAAAAATTTCGACATAAAAAAGGCAAAAGATTTCTCTTTTTCATATCGAATGCAGTTTTTACTAAAATTTGCAAATAGGGCCTAAACGGTTAATCTTAGGAGAAAAAGTTACTAAAATAATCGATGTAGAATTAAAAGAACTATTTATGTATATAGTATCCTAACATTGAATCTTTAGGGCCTATTTGCAATCTTAATTTTAAAAAAATAGGTGTTTTCACGCCAATAAGGCTTTAATTTATAATTTTGTTACGGGTATCCAATTCATAATTTAATCGAAATTAAAAGTTCCATGCATTGTACGAGTACAATTCTTTTCATGTTCTGCATCACCACACTAAATGTATCTGTGTTTACAAACACATTTTCTTATCTCGTGCAATTTTTGTGCGGTCGCCACGCAGTTGGCTTGCCTACCACGTCAGTCTCATATTTGTCGTCGGGTGATCTGCACGCACATTTTCTTCACAATAATTTGAGTTCCTTAATTTCTTCGCGTCATTACGTAATATTTCTAAATGCTTCTTCCATTGGGCGCGAGTGATGTGCGGTGTTCGTTAAATGCGAATTGTTTATACGCAAAGGTAAAAGGTGAGTGATGTTCCGTCAGCCGTCGGATACTTTTTTTTTGTATGATACGCGTATTTCATCATTTCTACAATGTGCATAATTAAGGTTCTTACAATTTATTGGATAGGCCAAAAATTAATTTTGCATCATGGTATGTTTTCGCATTTCTAAAGCCATTTGAAAATATAATCCATTATTGCATTTACTTGTTTTTACTTCATCTGCGTGGTCTTTAAGCCTACAAATAAGTTTAGTCTCTACTTCAATACCGTTGATTTGCATTACGTATTTGATATCTTGTTTTGTTTTTGTTTAATGTACAAATTAAAAAGATTAAGATAGTCGCGTGCCGTCGGTTCTGGATCCTCTGACGGCTTTCCTGGCTGGTTGCTGGTTGTTTTACATGATTTAAAATAAAATTTTGTTTTGTGCTTTATTTTTGTAATATCCAATGTTCTATTTTTATGTTTTCTTACTTTTCACTTTTCTTTGATTTCCGGTGTACACATTTTGAGTTTTTTAAATTCTTGATAGTTTTCTTCTTATATTATCTTGTTATTGTCGCCTTGTTAATTATTTCCATCCGTTTTCCTACTTAAATCTTATTTTTTCTTTGTGTATCACCCAGTAGATATATTTTCATTATTATTTAATAGACCATATTTATTAGTATTTGGACGTTTTACTTTTAAAACTTGGTTTTCTTTTTGCAACACCCTGTATATTAATTTCCCGTGGTGTCAAAAGGGGAAAGATGTATGTTATTCTATTTGAACTTAGAATTTTTCTTTGAAATATTGTAGTTTTCTTTTTGTATCACCCTGTATTAAAATTTCACGTAGTGGGTTTGTCAAAAGGGGAAAGATATATGCTATCCTACTTAAACATAGGATTTTTCTTTAAAATTTTGTCGTTTTTTTACATCACCCTGTATATTCATTTTTTTTGACGTGATAACGTCTTTAAAATCGTTTTAGTCGGGTGACATGTTCAGAAACTTGTGTCACGAGGCCGATCGCTATAACGAGAGAGAGACGGACCGATCTCCCGTCTCATCTCGAGCGCTGCCAGTCAGCGGAGGCAGGCATAGCGTTCGAGTGAGTGGACCGATCTTCCGTCTCTCTCACTCTAGCGGCATACAAACGAATGGAGATTTTCTTGTGCGGTTAAGATTTCGTTGAATGTTTAACAGTGAAACAAAATGTGAAGTGCAAGTGAAGTGTTACAACAATTGCAACAAAAAAAACTTATATCACCAATAAGACGTTATCACGTAAACATCTCGATCGTAAACCTACTTTACAAACAACTTAAATTCGTTTTTTTATTAATATTGTTTTAGATATATATTTCCCACCTGAATTTTGCAATTTCTTTAAATATTATTATATTGTTTTTGAACACCCCAGCACAGTAGTTAATGAGCTGCCAAGATCGCGTGCAAACTCAAAAAAATACAAACATTTCACGATAAAGGGTGATAAAATCACAATTTTATGCAATTATAATAAAGCAATAAAATGGTGTAAATTTAAAAAGTTAAATGAAAGTAAACTTTTATTTGATGCTACTTACTCCTTTGTTCTTCTATCAATAAAGGACTAAGGCGCACAAACACGTGTCCGCAAATTGTATGTAGAATTGTTGATACGCATTTCTTTACTATTCCACGCAAAAATTCCAAATATACTCACTTGTATTCACGTTTAACCCATAAATTTAATTTCATTTTACTCTAGTAAGTATCCATAGTCACCGGAACATATCCGACGGACGCCACGCACGCTTTGCAAAGAATCACTCAAATCATTCGTCAATTGACTTAAGTAATGCTACAAAATATCAAGAAACGCGAGAAAATGTCACCACGTTTGATTAATGAACAAAACACGTGCGCACTCGCAACAGTGCTTAATCGTGGCCACCGTCATCAAGTTTAGAAACTTTGAAATTACCCAGAAATCTGCATTACGTCTGCTAATATTTAACATTTAATTCACTTTCCATTATCGAAAATTATTTACGAAAATTATAAACAAATTCAATACTTTTCGACATTTCGTTCGCCCGCTAGGCACCAAAAACTACCAAAAATCAATACATCGAAGCACAAACATTATCTTTTTACAGATTTCCCGTGTGCCCATCACATAAATTATAAATGTAAATAATATACAAATTCATTACTTACAATCTGATAAAAGAATCGTTGTCCTAGAACATTTCGTTCGCCCGTTAGACACCTAAAACTACCAAAAATTAGTACATAGATGCACAAAAATGATCTTTTTGCAGGTTTCTAGTGTGCTAATCATACTAATCAAAATCATATCAAAAATTATTAGTTATATTATAAAACATTTATCGACGGACTATTCGAATGCGATGCAATTATAATTGCGTTCGTTAAGACGCCTTCGAGAGCGTTAACAGTTATAAATAGTAATTCTACTTAGATAACATAAAGGAATCATAGAAAAAGAAAATGTAGAGGATCTA